>NC_140921.1:31219691-31494691 GCF_045865225.1 Trachurus japonicus | reverse complement strand
TGCTGCCAAAGAAAGTACTGGCTCTCTTAAAGTAAAAAAAAAAAAGCTTCGAGCTGCACAATGATCAGAATGAAAGTAGGGTTTACCCCAAACTCATCAAATCACTTACGTATTAGTGTGGAGAACATGGCCATTAATCCCACTGATGGCTGCTCCACTGTTGTGTTGCATCACATCACCTCCAACGACGTGTTGCTTCATAATGACCTAGAAACAAAGTTTGTATCAGACTTTCCTGGGTTATTGATTCTGTAATCTGAAAGTCAATACACTTTCATTTTAATTTAAACTGCCATTCAAGACATAAAAAAATACTAAAGCTATACTTGCATAGTGTTTAAATTTAAAACGAGCAGCGAGCAGAATCCAGACACTGTACAGAGCGGTCAAATTCTCACTGAGGCCTTGAAGCAGTTTGAATGCTTCTTCTTCAGGTTCATGCTTAGAGACTGATGCAATTTCCATATTAGATATGGAAGTTGCAGCTGTTATTCTTATAGGTGCGACACTGGATTTTGTCAGGTAATCTAGAAAGAAAAAGTCTGGAAATCTGTGAATTTTCACTTTATCTTTGTCTAATTCAAAAAGCCTCTTCCTCTGCCTCTCCTCTTGGTTCAGTTTCCTTGCCCCTTACCCACCCACTCTCAGACAGAACAAGAACCTGACTCATTAAAACCAGGCCTGCGATGCACTTGATTATTGTACTGTAACCAAGATGCAGAGTGTTTTTTTTTTTTAAACGTCTGGGCATTTTTCCTCTCCTCAACTACCTCCTGACAAATGTTCTCCTGTCTGTGGCAGAGCTGGCAGTGGGGGGATAGTGGTGTATCTGGATGGACACAATCCAAGACAAGCAGAGTCTAATTTACAGTGGTGCCCCGGCAGACTAATGCCAAACACACATGGCGAAGCCAGCCGCCACCGTCGCACAACACATGACACCGTGCCTTCACAGGCGGACGGCCCACCCAGCTCGAAACACAAAAACACACTTTTCTCCTCTGATTCTCTTCATTTTGTTCTTGATTGCTTTTGTTGACTTTGTTGTGTTTCCTCTTGTTACTGTGCTGTTATTAAGTATTTATGTGACTGAAGAATAAAACATTTATGTGGATATTGATGTACACCGGGCTGTAAAACAAACCTCAACATCAATAAAGCAACAGAATAACTTAACAAAGGAAAACAGAACACACTGAGATTAAGCCCCTGTCTATCTATACAGAAATGTAATTAAACATATGGCACATATATGTCCCTGTCAAGAGTGATGTTGCCATATGTCACCTGTAATGGGATATATTAACATGACATACAGTATAATATACTCTATATTAAGATACAGGTTTATCATAAATTACATATTGTAAAATATGTGTATGGTACGTTAGAAATATATGTTACAATTTACTTTTTTTCTCTTTCTTAATATACATTTAAACAACATGCAAATGCAAGTTGTTTGTAAGCATGTCTTCTATCTTCTCATTCAGGGACAGTGGTCTCAGGCCTTTGGAGCTTACTGTGTCATATGAAAAGTTTTATTTATTTCATAGTTCATATAACCTATGGAAATTCATATCACATTTGTGTTGGTTAGTAGCAAAGCTAAAGCTGTTTAAATAATTAACACTTTAACTGAGACCATACACACTTTCACTTATTTGACTATTCATCATCTGTGGTTCACCTGAACATATTGTGTTTCAGCCCCCACTTCAACTTCTTTCAGTATCTCAGTTCCAACAGACAACTGTAAATTGTGTCAGTGCGTGGCAACAGTTTAAATATTTCATGATGATAAACATAAAAAAAAAATCTCTCTAAGCTTCGCAATGGTGTAAGATTTTAACAAAGAAAATGTATTTTAATCAAAGAAAAATACACATTTTACTAAACACTATTATTATAGCAGCATTTCTCTAGTCCTTTGATTGCATATTCTACAGTATAGAACACATTTGAGGCTTTTTTCTTACACATAATAAACCTTTATTAAACAGAGTCTAAAAGTAACAGTATTTCTGCACCTCTTTTAATATTTATCATCACCAATATAATTTAAATTTAGATAAACTTTATTGTCCCGAGGAAAACCTAAGGGACTAAAAGTGCACAATACAGCTGCACAATGACAAGGAAGACAAACAGTTTGACAATGAAACACAACAAACAACAAAAAGACAACTAAACCAATTACAAGTAATTGTATTCTAAGACTACAATAATCTATAATAAATTGGCATGGCTCAGAGATTTAAGTTTTAATTGTTTTAAAAGTATTGAAACATTGGATGATTAAACATTTGCTACAGAGTTAGATGGAGATTGATATATGATATGAGTAGAGACTTTAAAAAAAGAAAAAGGAAAAGCTTCAATAACAAAGAGAGCAAGACAGCATTTCCACCGCATGCACAGAAATAGATATTAATACAGTTTAGCTGTGTTTCATAGTTCTGAGTTCTGACTGGAGTACTACTGTGTGGCTTTTTGATCCCTCTCCGTGTCTCTGAGTGAGAACCATTCACCTCCACTCTGTAGATCTGCAGGGGCCGCAGCTGTAGTGCCCTTCATACACACACATACACACATGCACACACTCTCCCCTGTGTCCCCCTGCCCTGGGTATTAACTTCCCTCTCTGCAGCAGCTGGAGTCACATTGTGGTGAAATCTCTCTGTACCTGAAGGCATCACACACACACACACACACACACACACACACACACACACACACACACACACACACACACACACACACACACAGATAACATATCCCACACAGCTCTCTGCATTGTGTGCATTTGTCTCGAATTTCATCAAATTCCTCCAGTTTATATTTTATAAAGCTAAAGAAACTGTTCCAGGACCAGTGTGAGTCAGCTCACTGGGAAGCAGTCTAAAATAGACAAGCCTCTTCTGTACTAAATGTGTCAGAAATCAAAACAAGCCTCTTTGCTGTTAACACAGAGGTTGTTCATGTCCATTACAGCCTGAGGCCAATCACAAGGGCTCTGCTTGTTTGTTCACATTCTGCTTCTGTTGTTTGTCTGCCCGCTGCATTTGTATAAATCTGACAGTGTCCTTTTAACATTTTGTTCACTATCACTGCATGAGTGTATTGCATTTAATACACCTAGCTAATTCTACTCACTCACACACACACACACACACACACACACACACACACACACACACACACACACACACACATACACACACAGAGCTATGCATGCAGTGCAGTGACGTTTACTGATAGGCAAACAAAGTCAAAGAACCAATCTGCATCTCCATTAGCACCTGGACAGAGAAACCTACACCTGGTTAGCAGAGGAGGGAAATATTTATGTTATACCTAAAGACTATAGGACAAATAACAGCTTTGTGTATTACAGTATATTACATGGTTGCACCATGCAGATACATGAATTGGAGCTTCTCTACAATACACCCAAAATCCTTGTTGTCGATATGTTTGTCGAGGTGATTACTAAGAATTTGAGATGATGAATTTAAGGGTAATTTACTCCCTCTTAATACTTAATAAACAAGAAGAAATTAATAGTTATTAATGGTAAAAGTGTAGTTCCACACACACACCAGTGCTTGAATAATGGTGCAATATCAAGTTAACTCAGAATCTCATTAAAAGATCACGTCAAAGTGGGCAGCTTGGAAAAGCGTGACTGACTGTAGTTGGCTATGCAGTCTAACATCAATGTTTCCAGGATTATCCTTGGTGTGCAAACCTTGGTTAATGTGCTTCAAAGATGACGGACTAGGGATGCACATTTTGATTTTTTTTTCTGACTGATAACCGACGCTCGTTAACTGATTAATAACCGTTAACTGAGTCTGTGACTAGGCATGTGTCGACTGGCAATGCAAACGATTGAAAGAATGATTGACCGTTTTTTTTTTCTTTTCTTTTCTTGCTGCTACAGCTGTGTATTGCCACATCCATTGAGCTCTGACTCAGCTGATGGGTGCTCAGCTCAGATGGAGGTCAGCTTCCAATGTTTAACTCTTTATACAAAGTGCAGCCAAACACCAGGCTAAAGAGAGAGGAACAGCAGAGCTACTCTGACACTTGATCAGCTGCAGGTGAGTTACATGTGAGCCGGCTGGAGAGCGCAGCACCGTCCTTTTATTTATTTTCATAGTGGCACTGTCCTTATAGGTGATGCACATGCAGATGTGGGGACTGCACTGCATAACTGGTACATACTGTCAGTCCTCCAGTGTAACTTTTTGCTGCAAAATAAAACCGAAGGCACGAGTGGATGCCTGCACGCTAAACAGACAATATGTTCGAAATCACCCCCTATCATGGATACTGTAGTGCACTATATATTCGCCATTTTGTGGTGTTGTTCGAATTCTTCATGATTAATTTCATCCACTATGGACCATAATATACCCACAATGCACAGCAAATGTTAGTGAGCAAGCGCTGTAGGCCTACACTACATTGTACTCCCATAAAGCACCATGTTTTGCCAGAAGAGAAGAAGAGCTAACGGGCCCTAGTTTCTTGGCGCAGCGCAGGTTGCGCTAGGTAGCGCAGCCGGTCTAATGCAAGTTTCGACCAGCGCAGCCTAGTGCAAAGTCAGATTGGAAGATTGGTAGATCGCGCTGCGCTGAGATAGGCGTGGCCGCGCAGCAGGGGGAGGCGTCACAGATTCTGCTTGGTGCAGTGGAAGTTTTGTGCGAAAATGTCCCGCCGAGGTTGCGCTGAAAGCTCGCCACCTCCAACCAGGTCTAATCTCAGCGCAGCGCGAAGCGCAGCAGGTGCAGTGGAAGTTTGTCTGACTGACCTGCAGTGCACACACGTCACCAAGACCTCACAGGCAGATCTCCACAGTTCCAGACACATTTCAATGCAATAAATATCCACAATAACCACTATTTAATGCAACTAATGGAATCAACACGTGAATTTATATCTATATAGATTGTCCCGTCACATCTGACGTCAGATCAAAGCAGAGATCAAAGGCTGTCGGTGCGTAATGGAAACTCCACCTGAATTAACACAGCAGGGACGAACTGGCACTGAAAAGGAGCTGTGGATGTCCCAAGCAGGACTGAGGGTGGATGACTGCATGTCGCTGCCGTGTTGAGACTACGCACTGCCGTTGTGATGATCGCTTTATTTATTTATTTACTTATTAATTCATTAGCGCGAACGACCGCATCACGCAGCCGTAATGAAAAACAAAACACAAATCATCATCTCTCTTAGTCCACCACAACAGCCTTGGTATCAGATAGTCAGTATATAGCCTACTACAGTATACTCAGCATCTCTATCACAGAAAAAAAAGAGACGGACAGACAGAGAGAGAGGGAGAGAGAGAGAGAGAGAGAGCGTCCTTTACGCTGATCTCATCCCGCATGTTTGTTTATGTTGTGATTAGTGTACACCTCTCATCTGTCTTACACAGGGAATAATAAATTGAAATGAATAAATGTGAGTTTCTTTATTAGTTTATTAGTTGTTGTTTCTTACACTGAGCACCGGTTCTCAGTGTATCAGACCAAACCTGATTAAGGATATTAGTAAACTCATTATTGGTCACTCTGAGCTCGGACCTCCGGACCAAAACAGCTGTTTCCTCCTGGGAGAGGTTCGGCCTCTGGCGTCGCTGTCTCCTCTGTCCATGTCAAAGTATAAAATGACAAACTTGCAGCGCGCATCGCCTGCCGCGCAGTTAAAGGTGAGGAGAGGAGCTCCTTTGATTGGTGAAGATCCGAATCGGCTGTGTTAATCCCACTTCTCCTCCTCCTGTCTCCCTCCCGCCCTCTCTCCTCCCTCTTTGCCGTTTGCGCCGGTGGGAGGGACGAGGAGAGGGATTGCGCTGGTCTAAGTCTGACTGCGTGGCCCACCAATCTTGCGAAATGGACCTGGGCCACACCCCGTTGACGTGGCGAAGCTGCGCTGAGGTTAGACTTCACCTGGTCTAAGAAACTAGGGCCCAACATGTTAGCTAAGATTTCTTGAGGTTATTTAACGGTTGATGTTGGTGAATCGACAAATAGTGCCTTGTACGCTTAAGATGCCTTTGCTTTCGCGTCCGTTTGTGCCTGAGAAGCAGGAGTTTGAAAAGCAGCTCCCAACATTTTCTTCAAATAAAGAAAACAGTTTTTTGGTAAATATTAGTCCATATCTTACGAGCTAAGCTAATAATAATAAAAGCCACTTAGTTTTCATGCGCTGCAGTAAGTAGCTTGTATCTTGCAAGCTGTTACAGCTCATGATGGGGACACACAACATTAGTTGACAAAACCAAACTTTCACACCATTGATATTTCAACAATTTAAGAAATACAACAACTATGTAGAATCACATCCTCAAATGTTCCCGTAAGTGTGCGGTGTGTTAACATGATGCTTGGCGCATCTGCTTAACATTTGCTGGCGCAGCCATGTTCAGAAAATTCTGGTGTAGTATCTCCTTTTGTCATTCCCTATGGAATGAGCGAATGAGTGAACAATTTCGAACATAGCTACAGTAATGTCAGATCATTTAAAGAACAAACACCATGCTGGTGAAGCCAAAGACAAATTTCCACATTGTGGACAATAAAGGAAATATTAAAGATTAAGATATTGCTTCCTCTTTGTTATCGTTTAACTAATGTCTATTTTAACCCTAGAACACTAACGTCGGGTGATTTTCACCCATGAAATTATTGTTTCATAATTTTCATTATGTTGCTGTTGTCTGAGTTTCATGGGTTCCTGGGTAGCTTCATACTGCTCACTGACGTCATTGAAGGTAGGCATGTTTCCCTGCTCCCATCCCTAGTTTTTTCAGCAAGCACATGTTCGGGTGGATTTCACCCGACGTTAGTGTTTATGTATCTAAATCTGGTCACCATTTCTGGTGATGCTGAAAATTTTTCTTTTTTCTTTTTACTCCACCAAATAAGGCTCAAATGTCCCACAAATGGGTGGTCTGAAGGACAAAGTCCCAGCTCCATTAGTTTTTTTTTTTAAAGAAGTTTTTGTCAAAAAAACAAAAAAAATCACAAATTTTGGACATTTTTTCATAGGGTCACCATGATACCTTTTTTTCATTTTGTGAAACATTGTATAGTGGAACATTAAGTAAGTGTACTTCAATTTGCCATGTATTGTTGTATTTTAATATACTTTGGTGAGAAATATTTTTTTATGGGTATATTATATCGGGTAAAAAATACCCGGCGTTAGTGATAATGTTACTTTTTGTAACGTTAGTGTTCTAGGGTTAAGGCCTCTTAGTTGTTGGTCATTTAGAGCATGCAGTTCTTTGAGCATTGTGTTTTATTACAGTATTTAGCCCATTTTCAGGCTAAACAAGTCTCACTCTGCAATACAAGTCCATAACATTCATAATATCTTACTATCATTATCTGAACCTCTTCAAAACTGATTTCAAGAAAAACTGAACATAACCTTCATGACAGAGGATTTACTGCACAGCTGTTGTAGTCTGGCTTTAGTCTCACTTAGCTGTCCATAATAAACTGCCAATTGAATGGGTCCAAAAGTTTGAGACCATAGTAATAATCCAAGATAATGTCAATAACAGGGGCTGTTATGTTTTAGTATTTTTACTTTTTTTTATTTACTGGTAGTGAATTTTGTAATGAAGTAAGATTTTTTAATTGTGAATGCAGGACTTTGCAGGACATTGTTTTAGTACCGTTAGTTGATATAACATCTGCACCTTAGGGAGCAGCCAGTAGCTGTTCTGGAGCTATTCTCACTGCAGAGAGTTAGCCAGCTGTCATTGAACTGTAGATATAGATGTCAAATTTCCATTCTTTGAGCACTTTAAGGAGTCCTCATCCAATTTGGCTAATAAATTGAGATTAAATGTTCATCCTTGGCCTTGGACACATTTCCATGGTTTTACACTGAGGTACCAATAGCAGTTTCATCATGGTGTATATACTTTTGCAAGGTCCAGTCATGCAGAATGGTCTGCCAAAGTTAATATGAGGCTTCAGTAGTCTGAATCTGCAGAAGGGGTAAGGGCTATCTTTGTTTTGGCAGCTGTGTGTAGCTTTATCACTGGTGTTGTAGTTAGACAAGGAAACTAGATGCAACTGCCTGAACATCTCCTGCTGTGGCCCAGCAAAGAAACAATGACTGAAGCAAAACAAAGGATTTTTCCCCCCACCACACTTAGCTACTGTGCATAGATACACGTGTATCTCACACTGCTGAAGTCTGCTATTGGCTTTAGCTGAACTTTTAATTGAGACAGTTTTTCCAAGGAGTAGCCACTCTCTGCATGCAATACAGATACAAAAGTCCCTTTAGTAATGTATGTGATAGACCACAGCTAGCTTAAAGGTCACATATTGTATAAAGGTACAGTAGATGTCCGTGTGTTTTCTAATTATAAAGCAGGTCTGGGTTCTATATTAATACTGTGAAAGTATCAGAATTTGGTCTCTCTGAGTGCTCACATGAAATCTGATATGGTTTTGTTTGATTTATCCAAAAACACTCAGCCAATCACAAGACAGCCTCACTTCTGATTTAGAATTATTGAGATTTTTTTTTAGTCTTTAAAATCATATATCCTCTTATGGATTTACAATTCAGATAAAACGTGCTGTCGATCCATAAAGTGTAAAATATGAGACCATAAGTGGACTAACACTGGTTAAACTATCAGTTGCACTGCAACAAAAGACATGGTAGCAATATAATATAATAAATATATCAGACATACATTTATTTGCACATGAAAATGTATGTCTTTCTTCTACAAAAAATACATAGGTTACCAGTAGTTATAGTAAAAATGTAGTGGCTTTACTAAGGTATTACTCATCACTACTGCTCTGACCAGCAACTATCAATGAAACATGAGTTTGTTTTTAAAAGAAAGACCTGATACAAAGGTTCCTTTTAAAATTCCATTATAAACAGTGTTAATAATAATGCATGCATTTGAATGTGTGTATTTAACAGGCTACATCTACACAGTGTGTGTGAAGATGTACAGTATCTGCACGTACTGTAAAGTTCAAAACAGCAGTGACAAAAAAAAAGAGAAAGAAAACACAGAGGGCTGTGTGTGTTGCACACACCACTTTTAGCCACTAAAATAAAGACGTCTGGATTTTATCCCCTCCTCTCTCCTCTCTCCCTCTCCCTCTCTCTCTGCTCTCCTCTCTCTCCTTCTCGGATATTGATCGGGCCGAGCACTTTGAGTACAAAGAGTTAAGGCCTGAAAGGCGAAACAGCCGCGATTTCAGAGAAGTCATGAAAGTTTAAAATGCCTTCTCTTTCAGCCGGGTCCAGGGAGACGTGTTCGCTGTGCGAGTGACCCCCGGGCGCATTTGGAGATCCAATGGTTGAACCTTGCTCATCCCACGTTGAACCAGTCAATACCTATTATTAGCTACTGCCTGCCCTCTGCTACAGGGCCTGATGAGCCAGAGAGAGAGAAAAAATACCTTCTGAAGGCCTAGAAGTGGCGAGAGCTGTGTCTGTTTGACTGAGTGTGTTTGTTTCGTGGTTTGCCGGTGGAGGGCGAAAGTACGAGCATGTTGTGAGCATGTGTGCGTCTGGCAGTGGCGAGTGTGTGGAAGCATTTGTTGTGCTTTGTAATGTGTGTATGCATGTGTAAATATGTGTTTACTTACGTTCATGTGGGGCTGGCTTTGTGTAGATTTGTGCATTTGTGTGTGTCTAGAAATGGCAAGAAAATCTGTGTGACTCGTGTGTATTCGGAGCACAGAGTGGTTGCTTTGTAAGGTGTGTGTATGTTTTCACTTTGGCCACTTGAAAGTGTGACCATGTTCATTTTGTCAGTATGTTCTGTGTGATTGTTGCATAACTGCAGGTACTGTATCTCTGCCCGTGTGTGTGTGTGTGTGTGTGTGTGTGTGTGTGTTCACCATTTGTGTGTTAACTAATGGCAGCGCAACCTTTCTTGTGACAGATATAGGCCACAAAGGGCTACTTTATTACTAATGGGAAACATACAAGCTTATTCCTTTGAATTACTGACCTAATTACATAAACATGTAATTACTACACTTCCTTAACAAGGCTACAACTATAAAAAGAGACACACACAAGAGCACACACTTTCTCAAATTGAACTTTTATGAGGAACATTATGTAAATTGTGTTTTATAATGATTAAAATCAACACTTAACATGTTGTAAAGCACACATCCTGTAATAATCCTATTCCCTTTTATGGGTGAACCCATTCATTTTTCTAAGGCGATTAAAAATAAGAAAATTCAGTATGTAAGTTTAAAAACATACCATATTAGCTTTGCCTTCATCTGATTTTGAAAACATATTCATCAACATGGTTAATTTTACATGTTTATCTGTAATATTGCATGATAACAAACAATATGAATTAATACCTGATGGGGTACATTTGACATTTTTCTCAAGTTTTCGCCTTGAGCAACATAATGCTAATGCAGTATATAGACTGAATAATTGAATAATTAAATACAGTAGAACTCACATTTACATCCAGACATGTACATTGATTTCTGTATGTATTTCAAACCATGACATTATAATAACACGACGGTAGAGCACACTTGAAAACCTGTTTCATATTATGTTGAAACTGAAGTCCATATAACAAAAGTGTTCTCTCTCTTATGTATGAATTATTTCTACCGATAATACATCTTATATATATATAGTCTATTACCCAAAAGAAAACACATAATACAATCAAACAGTACATTCAAAAGCCATCAGAAGAAATGGAGCCAGCCAACAGTTTCTTGCCTTAGATCAGTGAGGTTGGTAAAGGGAGTCATTGTAGTCACCATAGAGGCTGTCTTAAGGTGGATAGTTTATGTTTAAGAGCGCATGTATCATGCATAAAAAATAGCAAGGGATAAACTTGTCTGTGAGTGATGTGGCCATGGGGGCACATACATTGAGAATAAAAATTGGCCACAAGATGAAACAAGATTTTTTAGTTATTTTTTTTAATTTTTTTTAGCATTTTAATATTGACCTCTGCTGGCACTATCTGCTCTGTGTAGAGGGTAAAAAAGTGAAAGGCTGATTATTTTTTTAAATAACAAATACAAAACGTAGCATTCGGTACATTGTAACCAGTACAAAGATGAAAAGATAAATATATATATAAAAAAAACCTTCAAGAGTCAGAGGTGCAGCAATATCAATACACATCTACAGAAGCTACCCAGATCATGTGTTCAACTTAACAGGGATCAATACAGCTGTTAGAAAAGGGCTTTCTCTCTGTGTGTACACTCCTGTCCATCTGGTGGATTAGTGTGTAACCCATCAGTGCAAGTGAGCTGGGTTCCCGACTACATAGAGTTTTTGCTTTAAGCAGTCCATTTCAAAAAACATGGCACATGTCACTATGAATTCGATATGCCAAATAAGCCTGAAGGAAGGAGGAGCAGCTATAGGACATACAGAACACAGAAGATCTTTACTTCTAACACTGTAAGGCAATTAATAAATATGTGTGGATTTTGGCTATATACCAGAGTTAGGAGTAACACACTTGACAGGGGCTTTGGTCAGTTTACTAACCAATCTAGAATAAACACTGTGAGTTTGGCATCAGTGTCTTTACTTGACTCACCAACAGCTGTCTCCAGAAGTGGAGAGCAACACCAATGATAACTGACATCTATCTCTATCACATTTTGTTTCTACTGAAGTTAGACTTTCCATTAGCCACTCACTGGACCTCTTGTATTGTAAATGCAATGATGGCTGAAGCCCATATCAAGCAACAGATATCACCTGCTCTCAGCAAGACGTCACATTTAGCAGCATAGGAGGCTAAGCATTTTAAAGGTTAGTATTCCAGAATAAAATGAAGGAACATATCACTGCCCATGAGTCCCAGTGTCCCACTGTATTGCTTTATGATAAAAGCTTTATGTATAAGAGAAGATTTATTGGACATCAGCTGCTGCATCACTGCAAACAGAGACAATTTTCTAACGGAGAAATCACCCACCATCTTCACTGTTTTTGCTGTAGTCTAAACTGATCTCCTTTATTCTCTTATGTACACTGATTATGAGAAACTATCACAATTAATTTGGCAAAGCTGTATTTATAATAAAGATGCTACACATTAGTGTTGCACCGATACCGATACTAGTATCGGTAGGGGGCCCGATACGGCACTAAAATGCTGGCATCGGTATCGACGAGTAAAACAAATGACGCCCCGATGCCATTTACTGATATGAACGCTGCGCCTTGTGTCTTCTCTCGCCCGACACTCACTGCTGTGTGATCACACGTGTTCAGTGCATGCCAAGCCAAGTAAGGATGTAAACAATTCAATTAATTGCAGTTAATCCTTTTCAAGGAGTTTTTTGTGAAATGTAAACAAGCAAAGCGACATAAAGTAGCGGGATCTCTATTTAAATGTGTGCGCAGCGCACTGAGCAGCGCACTGAGCACACAGGGGAGAGAGGAGGTGAGAAGAGACAACAACACTGTTACCTGCTGTATACTGGCCTCAGCCTGTACCATCGCTAACACACAGAGACCAGTGTGTAACGAGTCAAAAAGCTGCCGTCACTGAGCTGCCAAACCGACGCGGGTCCGGTGTGTTTATCAAAGCTTGTTCGCCGTGCTCAGACACCGGTCGATTTGAGCTGCGTTCAGGCTGCAGTGACGGCGGCTTTTTCACTCGTTACACACTGGTCTGTGGCCAGTATACAGCAGGTAACAGTGTTGTCTCTTTTCACCTCCTCTCTCCGTGTGCGGTGCGCACACATGTAAATAGAGATCCCGCTACGTTATGTCGGCGCGGTCGCTACCGGAGCTTAATTAAAAAAAAAAAAAAAAGCGCTCGTCGCGGTGCAGCTGAGAGCAGCGGAGTTTCCTCTGCTGCAGCTGATCAGCTGACATGTGGTCAAGACGAAGCTACAGAGTAGACCTGTCACTGTCACAGGTGTCTCTCATCTCATCTCATTATTATAGGACTTCAACCTCAGAGCTCTGTCTTCAGACCTGTCCCTGAACATCACACATGGACAACATGGAGTTGCCTGTGTGATTGGTTACTGAGTTTATTAATGTTTATGTTAATCAGGCTGCGTTCAACCAATCAGTTTATGCTACTGTTATTTATGTATATACAGTAATCATCATAGTGTAGGGGCAGGAAAGACCATTTCATGTATCAAATCTATTGTGTTGGTCAAGTCAGAGGAAAAATGTTTGGGGTGTGTTTACTGTTCCTAAATGTAAAAATGGGGTTACATTGGAATCTCAACATTATTTAAAGGTTAAATAACGTGGTACTTAAACATTTTTACCAGGTAGGCAATAAAAAAGTTCTACTGGATTATAGTATTAGAAGAAAAAAAGCTCTTATATATTTTTTTTTCCAAACTGTGTGGTATCGGAACGGTATCGGTATCGGCCGATACTGCACAGCCGGGTATCGGAATCGGTATCGGGGGCCAAAAAATGGTATCGGTGCAACACTACTACACATTGCACCTTTAAGAGAAGAATAGCTCCACAAGCCACAGCTTTTAGTGGAGATAAATAGCTGCTGTGAAGGTGTCGATTACTGAAACACAAAAGCCATTGTGCTCACCGCAGGAAGTCGGACGAGTCAAAAATAAATTCTACACAGCATGCTACAGCACGTCAAAGCGCCAGAAACAAAGCGGGAATGTTTCTCTTTCCTGTGAACTATCATTTACCTCTCGAGTCTGAGTCTCCTATGAAGAGAGGAGTTAAGTTTTGGCAGCGGCGGAGACAAAGTGTAAGCTGACTGAACTGAGTTTTCCCCCTCTCAAGACAATCTGTAACAGTTAACTGAAAGGGCAGCAATTACCGCACATCAGATGCATCTGCGGACAACTCTGCAGAAACACGCCGCGCGCACACCCGGCCTGTCACATCACCACACACTCGCCGTTCAGTGTGTCGACATAACGCCACCTGGAGCGAGGCCTGGCGATAATGGATTAGGAAAGTCCAACTCACACTATGTCTGCCCCCCCCCCCCGCCCCCGACACACACAAACACACGGTCCCCACGCACACAGACCCACACACATACACACACTTTTCCTCCTTCTAATTGCCCAGGATTGAGTGCGCCACCCCCCCCCATCCCCTCTCCAACACCACCCCCCTCCCTCCCTGTCCCTCTCTCCCTAGCCTGTCCTCAGCTTCGGGGGCCCATCCGTCAGCCCTGTCCAGTTGGCTCTGGTCATAAATAGGCAGACAAGGCAGGCGGGCAGGGGCCCGGGTCCCATGGGCCCCCCAGGACACAGAGACACAGCACCCAGCATATGCTCCCTAAGTACTGAGCTGGAGGGTGGGTGTGTGGAGCAGTGTTCAAACAGGACACCCATGGGAATGTGTGTGTTCCAATGTGTGTGCCTACTCGCGCTGCTATACTTGCGAGGGCCGACAAGCAACACAAGGACAAAGAGCAGGAGGAGGACATTGGTCAGGTGCTGAATTCTAAGGCCAGTTTTGGATTAGGAAATAGGGTTGGAATATAGGATGGATTAGGGTAATGTTTGCACTTTAAGGATGAGACAATATGTCTTTAGGGAATGACTTAGAAGAAAGTGACAACAAAGACCAAATCACTTGTGTGTGTCAGTTAAGTAGTAAAAATTAAGTACCAAAAACTGCAGTTCCTCTACTGACCACTAGACCACTGCGTCTCCAATGAGTCAGTCCCCAACTCCCCATGGACTCCCATGTTAAAATGTCCAACTTCACAGCAGGAATAAATATGTTTAAAGCCTGGAACAAAGCCAGTTATGGTATCTATAGCTAATTTTCCTCCTTAAAGGGATAGTTCAACATTTTTACCTTTAATTTTCAGTGCAAGCTATTTTGTAGAATGGCGGAGCAGAGCCGTGAGCTGCTCATAGCCACGCTATGAGATAATAACAGAACGTTACCAGACAGAGTTGTTTTTGAGGTAAATTCATGCAAAACTGCTGATACACGTTCCCGTCTGGGGCAGTTTTTCGGCAAGCATTTACTTCAAAAACAACTCTGTCTCGTAACGTTCTGTTATTATCTCATAGCGTGGAATGTGCAGGTCACAACTTGTCCACCAGAGCGTTGTGGAGTTGTTGGATTGTGTATTTGATGAGTTTGATGAGGGAAACCAAGAAATTCCATGAGCCTCTGTAGTGTAGCTCTGAACAGCTCACGGCTCTGCTCCGCTGTTCTAAAAATAGCTTTCATTAACAATTTAAGGTAACGAACCTACTAAAACAATAGGAATTATGGCAACTATCCCTTTAATGACAATTGCACATACATTTTTCTGAGGCTCCATAACTTTGTTAAGTTCTCCTTCTTTGAGTGACAGGCATGTAGGCATACAGTATGTTCGCCATAAACTAGAATGCACTGAAATCTCAGACACACGTCTTCTTTGCCCATTCTTGTCTCAGTCAGGAGTTCTGCATCATCAGGAAAGATGGTGAAGTTGGAGTAGCTAACTCTGAGCTCCAAAACCACTCTCCAGTAACCTAAGGGTGATGTCACTGAAGCTACGTCCATCTTCATTTGCAGTCTGAAAGTGCATGGAATGGTAACACAACCTGAGCTACAAGGAAAAACAGAATAGAATCAAAGGTCAGTAAAGACAAAATAAGTGTTCCAATAAAAGTGCTGTGTGTCTCTGTGTGTTCCAGGTATTGTGCATGGTGGGGCCTATTTACACAGTCGTAGTATAGAGAGTTGTTGTATTTATGGGGACACACAGGGAGTCACATTAACATAAATCAGTAACATTTTAAGGCTAGAGGACGTCTTCAGGAAATTAACGTAAGTCAATGTAATGTCCTCTTAAGTCATGGAGACATGACTGTGTGTGTGTCAGACGGGGTAGAGAAATGTTGCAGGCTATGAAACGCTGTGGTTCTCTGCTGGCTGTGATGTTGTGGACAGAGCCGTGAAGAGGCTCCCAGGCAGCGCTCTCTGTCACCATCACTCGCCGTCACACACAGGCCTTCCTTTCTTTCCTTCGTCCTGTTTAAGGGAAGATGAACAACAAGTGGAGGAAAGGGAGAGAGGTTTGCGTGCATGATTGTCTTGTTGTTGCATACTCAAAGTTTTGGATAAGTTGGAGGCAAGCAAGAGCAATGTGTGTAAACAACAGTTGGGATAGAGTGCCACGGCAAGTTTTCTACTTAAAGCAGAAGTAAGTGATATATTTGTGTTAATATAAGTCTTAAATAGTTATATCTTCCGACAGCAATCACTTACATAGAGTGTTTGGACTGAAACACGGGTCTCTCAGTCCCTCTGCTCTGCTCTGAGCCGAGGAGAAAACATTTATCGTATCCTACAGTTTTTATCCAATGAGGAGAGAGAACGGCATGCAGGGCTGTGTGCAGCCAAGGAACGCCGTGAATGTGGCGACGTAGGGACGAGGACTGTTATGGTGCGTTCAAGGAAACTCGTATTTTTCCGACCGTGAAGTGGTACCAGTTCGATCTGGTACGAGTTCACCGGTCGGAAGTTACGAGTGGCCGTTATAGTGACTTTCCCCGGTAAAACAGGTCGGAAAAACACAAGTGGGTTACCTGAAACGCTACAAAGTCGTAAGTTGTGACTTGAAGCTGTAATTTACGATTTCAAAAGCCTGCCTGGAACGCAGCATTAGCGAAAACGACCGGACCACTTACTTCTGCTTTAACACAGAAGTACACAGTAGTAATACTGTGCTTGAAGGGAAGAGGACACAACATAATCTACTTCAACTGCCAGTCCTCATATTTGTTTATACTATATCTACATTATGAAACAAACTGCTGTATAAATTTCTCACAAGTATGCTCATCAGGGTGTAAACACCATAGACTAGACCTAAAGAGGAACATAGACGCTGTGATGTTACTCGCCATTCATCCTATTAACACTTTTTCTACCAATTCAAGTGAGTTTAGAAACATTATTTTAATGTCGAATTACTACATAGTGTTGCTTTTAAAAAGAGAAGAAAAAAACAAGACAAAACTTGTAGCAATGTTGTCATCCATGCATCCATGTTGCTAGTATAGTGGAAAACTGTTTTACCCTTAGGGGCTCATTCCAAATAAATTTTCTTTGAATATCTTTATAACGGATCCAAAAATCAGTCTTTAATGAGAGCTTGGCAACACAGAGATTGCAAAAAATAAAAACAAACACCTGTTTTATGTGGATGTTTAGTTTTCAACACTTCAGTCAGGGCAATAAGGTGATTATCACTGTTTTACTGACGATTAACAGGTGCTAACCCTGAAGAGTGTTTCAAATGTGTCACAAATCCGGATCCAAAATGTAAAGTAACCTCCTGTCACCAGCCAAGTGCTCTCACTTTTAGAGGATTTCTCCATCTTTCTGTCCTTGTGAGGACTGTTTGGTTCTTATATCCCCATCCTCAGAGGAGTGCAACAAACACAAACACACACATGCACACTTAAACCCATTCCTGCGGCTGTATTGCCAGGCGAGGCGGTGATGTCGTTCCTTCCATCTCTCTCTGGTGTGAGTGCGTCCAGTCCTCCAGGGGGAATCCCATCCCTCTTAATCCTATTAGTGCTGGAACTCATGGCTTGGTGGTCTACTCCTCTGGACTTGTCCACAGTCATTATCCTGACCTCTACTAGCACAACATCTCCATCCCTCTACATTTCTGTCTCTACCTCCTCATGTGTTTTCTCCTTCCTCCTTTCCCTTTAATGTTACTTTAATACCCTGCTCTAAAAGATTATAATACCCATATCAAAAACAATGTTTGGGTGATTTTTTAAGTGAAGGTTTGAAGGCCAAAAAAAAAAAAAAAAAAATTGATGGGCATGTTTTTCCTAGGTAATTTTGTCCGGTGGGTGAGCTCACTATGAGAAAACATTGAACAGATGTTTGTTTTAACAGGAAACACTCACTTGTGGAATGGCTCAAATCCCCAAGTCCCTTAGCCACTGCCACAAATATAACTGGCTAGAACCTGTGAATTAGTCTGCAGACTAATTGTACCAGCGCTTTAGTTTGTTTAGTCTCTACCTGGGCTTTGATTAAGTATCTTTTAAAGGTTGATAAAACTGATTCAATCTCAGTGGAAGATGTTTGAGGTCCAGCTAATCTGAAAATCACCAGAGCGCCGAGGCTGTACCTACAAAACTGTCATCGGCTCATGACTCATTCCTTCTCATTTCTCAAACTGAAACAAAGAAAGGCTCCCCGCTGACAAGCTGACACTCAGGCAAACGCATTTTGATATTCCAGGAGGTATTAGAAAGGCTCATTTGCAATCTGGTCTTTGGATTTCTATGATGTAGCCATACACATGGTGTATATTACTGAGTAATTTCCTACTAGATCAGCCTTGAAAAGGCGGCAGAGAGCTCCACTTATCACATCTGTCCTTAATGCCAGAAAATGTAGAAACCTTAACTGTCAAATAATCAACCTGGAGCTGTAAAAACTTAAACTGCACCAGCTTTTTTAATTAACAACGCAACACAGCACAAACATACAGTAGACACCTTCAAAATGTGTCTGGCTGTTCTTTAAATAAAAGTTCACATCTTTCCGGAGTAAATTAATGACAGATGGATACATGGAGTCGTATACTTTTTGTCTACCTACAAATATTTACACCGCAGAGGTGAGGGGAGATTTCCATAATGCAAACTGAATGTAAAAACTGAAAGAAAGGGGATCAACTTTGTCTATGGGCAAAACATGATTCTGCATATCTATAGAGAGTGAATGGAAAAATCCTGATTCTCAAGCGCAGACGGAGGAGAGGGGACGGGGTCATGAAGTTTGCCCGGTGGTGACAGCTAAACAGTGACCCCTTGTCTCTCAGGTTGAACACATAAATATTATATAGGATGATGCTTACTCGGCCAGTATACACATCACAAATCTATGTTTCTGTGTATATATTAACTAATGAGCTTGGCTGATAAAACATGTTTATGCTATAAAGCACTTTTCAACCTTAAAGGGATAGTTCACCCAAAATTGAAATTGCACTCATTATCTACTCCCCCTCATGTGGAGTAAGGGCTGGGAGAAGTTTCAGAGTCCTCCGTGGCTTCTCTGAGTTACAGGGGGTCTCGGCGTAGCAGTGCATGTCCATATAACGGTTGCAAATGGATACCAACTGTCTTCGTAACAAAAAGACACACCAAAAAACATCCAAACACCTCCATGCTGTACGTATGTAATGTCCGTCTTGTATTGAAGCCCCGAAATGCGAAATTGTCCTGAAAAAAATTAAGTAAGTCTATATTTCAAGCTTGTTTTGTAACGGAAGCTTCTCGAAGCTCCTCTTCCCGGTTCGTCCAAATATGACGCTACAAACAAGCTTGAAATATAGACTTTTTTTTTTTTTTCAATTTCAATTTTGGGTGAACTATCCCTTTAATGGACAAAGCACTTACAATTTGCCTCACATTTACAGACACAGACCCACACTGAGGATAGATTGTAACTTGGTTCCACATCATGGACACTTGGATGTGTGGAGTGGACGTTCCACCCTCTGAATCAAAGGTACCACTGTAGCAACAGCTGATACTGCACATCCTGGCAAAATGGGACAACACTGCATCTTATACCAAGATTTATACCAAAGGTAGGACATTATAATTATCCATAATAAGGCTATTACAGCATGCAGTAGTGTTTGCATGCATGTATGTATAGAGGGGTAATTCATAGATCCACCAGGTGGGAGATCAGGGAGCATGTCTGGCCAATACAAGAATGTTCTTTAAGGGTTTTGAATAGCTGAATCTAAGTTTGACTCAAAATGGATTTATGCCTAGGACTCAGCATTTTTGTGAGTGATTTTACAACTAGATACAACAGAAAAAGAAGAATAAGAAGAAAACAACAACAACAACAACAATCTGTAATCCTCAAAGAAAACCAAGGCGGAGAGGATTGTGCTGGAGAACTAATCTGCCCACTGGATACACACCTGGTGAAAAAGCCAGTGACTGTGAAGCATGAATGAAGCAGCTTTCGATCAGCAAAAGAAGCATTACGCTTCACTGAAAATTGGAATCACAACAAACATATCATATTTTAAATATGGATAATTATGGAAAAAGCTCCAGTTCAGTGGTTCTGAACCTGTGGGCTTCAACCCACTGGTGGGCTGTGAAGGTATTCCAAGCGGGCTAACAAACAATTTGCCAACCTGTAGTTTAACTTTTACATGAACTGCATTCTGTATAAATTGTACACATCTTCCAAGTGGAGAATGAGCTTGAAAAAACTGAGAGCCGACGTTCCAGTAGTTTATGATTTTAATCGTGTTTGTTTAGAGTCTGCTGCTGATTTCACTTTACTTGTCCCCACCTGCTCCACCTACTTAGCTTTGTGCTACCATAAGAACCAGAGATATCATCTTTTCTAGCCCACTCATTCTTCTTCCCTGTCAAAACCTGTCATATAGATTACCAAGTGAGCATGACTCTGCAGGAACAACCATCCCTGACTTAAAAGACATTCCTTGGGGTCACAAAATACTTTATACAACTTTTGTTTTGCAGCACTTGGATACTAGAACTAGAAACAGACTTCAGGCTAATTTTACAAGTTATTTTCTATGTCTCATGGTCACACTAAACAATGTAGGAAAAAACCACTCCAAGACTTTAATGTATTGGTTGAGGCTCTATCTTTGATTCCTTAGGTACACACCTTTTAGTTCAAATAATACAATCTGAAAACTGTGATTCCAAAGCAAAATGATTTAAATGCTTGTAGCTATAATCTACATCTGTCATGTAACTGTTTCGTGACAATATTATTTGTATTTTTTGGAATTACATAAGGAAAAACCTGTTTTGTGATTTGGCCTGGGAGTGAGTAACACAAACAAAACCCCATGTACACACACCTTTCCTCCAGCTGACGGTGTAGCCAGGCTGAGAATGGCCAACAGTTTGGATGGTTATTTTTTCCTCAGGTGTGTGTGCATGTGTATGTGCATGAGTGTGTGTGGTTGGAGGTCCTTTCCTGTCACTTCAATGTTCTTTACCTGCTGGAAGGGATGATGATCGGTCCCTTGTGCTCTGCTCTGAGCCTGGTGGATGACAGGATCTAACAGAGCTGATAAACACAGACACCCCACAACCCGGCTGGCCTCGGCCCTGACAGTGACTGAACTGGCCTCAAATCGCCTTTGACAGGGAGCAGTGTCAACACACCTACAACACACACACACAACCCTGGAGTGAACACACAAATGCAGACACATAGATATAACGCTGCATGTCTTCAGAAACGTGCATGTCCTACATTCACACAGTGACAAGAAGAGGTTTAAGTATGAAGCAAGTTCAAAATGAAATGAATGAAGGTTTCTGAAAACATGCAAACACACTCTTACACACACACGCACACACACACACACGCACACACACACACACACACACACACACACACACACACACACACACACACACACACACACACACACACACACACACACACACACACACACACACACATAAAGGCTTAGCATGTCCAAAGCTATTCTATCTGAGGTGAGTTGACGCCACCTCAAAGATGTGGCTGTCACTTCACCTGCAAATGCATGAGGATGATTTGTGGCAAACACCACACATGTTGTGCAGCATTGTGTAGTGTCATGTTGGAAACTGACCGCCTCCATGGACACAGAGGATCACATAAAGCCGGGAGCAGAGACAGTGATCCCAAGGAAGCTCCTCACAAACCAGTCAAGGAAATGATGTGAGCGCTATGTTACAGTAAATGTATGGACCTGGCAGAGGGAAGACAGGAATATAAAATGTATGTAGATAATAATATATGAGCTAATATTACCTTGGCCTCCAGAACATCAAGCCATACATGCATTAGGCAGTTCACCTTGTCCATATAATGCAAGTGGTTTTGCTCGATAGTATTCACTGTTGTATGAATATTAGGAGCTGGATCATCAAGAATAAATGCTAATGATCCAAATTCAGGTGCCATTAAGTTACTGTATTAATAAATTGTCATATACATATTTATTTTAATATTGTGGACCAAAAGCTTGTGTGATAAATTTGTTGCTCCATGTATGTTGAAATATATAATTCACCCTTGAAATGTATGTAGGACCCCCAGCCAATCATCAGTAACAACCAAGACACATATCAGGCTAATTGTGTTGTTGGAATGACGCAAGTGCACAGTTGACAGTTTTAAAGGGGAACTATGCTGTATAATAAATGCTATACTATACTAAGTCTGGTCACTTTTTGCTAACCACCCCCCCCACCCCTCTGGCCATGTGAATTTGTTTTTAACAAAGTCGCAATTCATGGAGCGGTGGATAACGTAATATATTGTATACCCTTTTCAATATGTATATTTGTGTAGTCGTATCTGTCATAAACAAAATATTATGGATTACAGGGCGTGTTTGTCATAGGGCTGCGGAGACAAGAGCTGGGACACAGGGTCGGATTTTCCACGGTCTGTTTTTGGCTCTTTCTACACTGCCCCATGCAACAAGTCATTTAACCTAGTGATGTCCAGATCGATACTGAAATATCAATACTTCCGATACCAGGTCTGTATGCTCTAGAATCGATACTCAAATGAAAATATCAATACTTTTGATATTTCAGTCAGTTGTGGTTATGCATATCATTAACAGGAACCCAGTGGAATGTAACTAAACTATTCAGATCTTGTCTAATAGTCCAGGCAAAATAGCGTTTTATGACAGACTAATTGTCACAGAAGATTTTTCACCATACATCATTTCTATGAGGTGTCTAGAACAACATACTAAAAGTCCTAAGAAATCCTAGTTGGGGAAATATGTTTAATTCACATCATTATTTACTGTATAAAGTCTATGGTGCTGACAACAATACACCCCAATGGGGTTATTTTTTCCCTTTACTCCTATCACAATGAAACTTTACACAATGAAAGTATCCATGAAATGTAACATTTTTTGTATTACAAGTTTCTTTGAAAATGAATTTGAATATGCAAATGAGCCTCACACTAATCAAATATGCCCAAAATACACCCGAATAGGCTTCTTTTTTTCCTTTACTCCTACCACAATGAAACTTTACACAATGAAAATAGACATTAAAAGTAACGCAGCTGGTGATTATAATGTATTGATGCGATTTGCTGTTATTGTTTTAGCTGTTTTTATGTTTGTTTTGTTGATGTTGTCTAAATGTGGATGTACTGTGCTGCTTTCTTGGCCAGGACCCCCTTGCAAAAGAGATTCTGAATCTCAATGGGATTATTCCTGGTTAAATAAAGGTTAAATAAAAATAAAAATAAACCTATTTTGTATTACAAGTTTCTTGGAAAATGAATTTGAATATGCAAATGAGCAATACACTAATGGAATATGCCCAGAATACACCCGAATAGGCTTATTTTCTTCCTTTACTCCTACCACAATCACACTTCACACAATAAAAGTATACATGAAAAGTAACATTTCTGTATTTCAAGTTTCTTGGAAAATTAATTTTAAATATGTAAATGAGCTCAACACTAATTGACATTTGGTCAAGAAGCCATAAAACCACAAGCAGCAACAGGGGCCAAATAACAAACACATTCATGTCCATTCAATAAGTTAACCTATGCACTGAGTGCTGTCACTTGCCACACTTATTCATACACACATGTCACTTGCCACTTAAAGCAGAAGTAAGTGATATATTTGTGTTAATATAAGGCCCAATCCCATTTCACCCCTTGGCCCTACCACTTACCCCTACCCCTCCGTTTTGCGCGTTCACGTGTAGGGGTAGGGGTGTCCCAATCCCCGTTAGGACAGAGGGGTAGGGGGAATTGGTAGGGCTACATAGAAAAAAAAAAAAAGAGAAATGGGATTGGGCCTAAGTCTTAAATAGTTATATCTTCCGACAGCAATCACTTACATAGAGTGTTTGGACTGAAACACGGGTCTGTCAGTCCCTCTGCTCTGCTCTGAGCCGAGGAGAAAACATTTATCGTATCCTACAGTTTTTATCCAATGAGGAGAGAGAACGGCATGCAGGGCTGTGTGTGCAGCCAAGGAACGCCGTGAATGTGGCGACATAGGGACGAGGACTGTTATGGTGCATTCAAGGAAACTCGTATTTTTCCGACCGTGAAGTGGTACCAGTTCGATCTGGTACGAGTTCACCGGTCAGAAGTTACGAGTGGCCGTTATAGTGACTTTCACCAGTAAAACAGGTCGGAAAAACACAAGTGGGTTGCCTGAAACACTACAAAGTCGTAAGTTGTGACTTGAAGCTGTAATTTACGATTTCAAAAGCCTGCCTGGAACGCAGCATTAGCGAAAACGACCGGACCACTTACTTCTGCTTTGAAAGACATATTGACCTTAAAGGACAATTCCGGTCGAATTCAACACGGGGGTGTATTTTCATATCATTTTAGGTCTAAAAGAATGAATCTGAAGATTTTCAGTTTAATCGCTCCTGTTTTGCGGTAGCTGCGTCTGTCCGCGCATCGCCACGGCAGCAATGAATGGGAGTGGATGTAAGTTCCGCTGTTTAGGCTGTTTCCAGCCCTCAAAGCCGCAATTTTTTTCCACAGACAGAGTCAGATGGCTACTCAAACATGCACCGAGAAGTTTATTTACTTCAAGCAAGTCGACATGTTTGTAAAAGTCGATCTAATTCAAAGTCTCCCGGAGTCTCGCGCGAGCCCGAAGTTGCAGTGCTGGTGTGTTCAGGAGCAGTAGGAGCTACCGCTTGTGTCATAAACACAGGAATATCAACTCTTTACTTGCTTGAAGTGTACATTTTTTTCCACAGACAGCGTCAGGTGGCTAATCAAACATGCGCCGAGAAGTTTTTTTTACTTGAAGCAAGTCAAGAGTTGATATTCCTGTGTTTATGACACAACGGTAGCTTTTCCCACTGCTCCTGAACACACCGCGCACGGCAACTGGGTCTCGCGCGAGACTCCGGGAGACTTTGAATTAGATCTAGTTTTACAAACATGTCGGCTTGCTTGAAGTAAATAAACTTCTCGGTGCATGTTTGAGTAGCCATCTGACGCTGTCTGTGGAAAAAAATTGCGGCTTTGAGGGCTGGAAACAGCCTAAACAGCGGAACTTACATCCACTCCCATTCATTGCTGCCGTGGCGATGCGCGGACATACGTAGCTACCGCAAAACAGGAGCGATTAAACTGAAAATCTTCAGATTCATTCTTTTAGACCTAAAATGATATGAAAATACACCCCCGTGTTGAATTCGACCGGAATTGTCCTTTAAGAATTAATTGCACTGTCTTGTCTCCAGTTGCTTTCTAAATTCTTTTTTTTTTAATTAGCGAACAAGCCTTACCTAACGACTTTCCTCCCAGTTTGCAGAGAAAATCAGAAGAAAGTCAGAATTCATCAAAGTCATTTCAACGACTGTGTGTGATGTTATGCTGAACTATGTTCAACAACATATGAGTGGGACTAAGAACTAAGTTATTCTGCCCCTGTTTTTGCTGCTTGCGGCTTTATGGCTTCTTGACCATAAGTCAATTAGTGTTGAGCTCATTTACATATTTAAAATTAATTTTCCAAGAAACTTGAAATACAGAAATGTTACTTTTCATGTATACTTTTATTGTGTGAGTAAGTTTTATAAGTTTGATTGTGGTAGGAGTAAAGGAAGAAAATAAGCCTATTCGGGTGTATTTTGGGCATATTCCATTAGTGTATTGCTCATTTGCATATTCAAATTCATTTTCCAAGAAACTTGTAATACAAAAGATTTTACTTTTAATGTCTACATTCATTGTGTAAAGTTTCATTGTGGTAGGAGTAAAGGAAAAAAAAGAAGCCTATTCGGGTGTATTTTGGGCATATTTGATTAGTGTAAGGCTCATTTGCATATTCAAATTCATTTTCAAAGAAACTTGTAATACAAAAAATGTTACATTTCATGGATACTTTCATCATGTAAAGTTTCATTGTGATAGGAGTAAAGGAAAAAAATAGCCCCATTGGGGTGTATTGTTGTCGGCACCATAGACTTTATACAGTAAATAATGATGCAAATTAAACATATTTCCCCAACTAGGATTTCTTAGGACTTTTAGTATGTTGTTCTAGACACCTCATAGAAATGATGTATGGTGAAGAAACCTTCTGTGACAATTAGTTCTATTTTGGGGTCCAAAATGAGCTAAATTGCCTGGACTATAAATGACACGCGGTTGGTAGGAACTACTTTTTCTTCCACCTGGGTAAGTGGGTAACGCGTAAGCGCAGCGTTCACAAACAGTGAAGACGAAGTCTGTAATATCTGTGGGAAAATAATAAATAATATTACAAATGAATTAATTAAAAAATATATATGTTTGTTTATCATTTTCTTATTTAATTTATGGTTTTATTGTTTTACTTATGTTCTTTTTTTAGTGTTTGAAACACTATTTTTGGCTATAAACGAGGGCACTACCTCAATATAGTTCAGAGTTTAAAATAAATACGTTAGGCTACTCTGAATTCTGCGGCACGGTGGTGCAGTGGTTAGCACTGTCGCCTCACAGCAAGAGGGTTCTGGGTTCGAACCCGCCGGCCGGCTGGGGCCCTTCTGTGTGGAGTTTGCATGTTCTCCCCGTGCATGCGTGGGTTCTCTCCGGGTACTCCGGCTTCCTCCCACAGTCCAAAGACATGCAGGTTAATTGGCGACTCTAAAATTGCCCATAGGTGTGAATGAGAGTGTGAATGGTTGTCTGTCTATATATGTTGGCCCTGCGATAGACTGGCGACCTGTCCAGGGTGTACCCCGCCTCTCGCCCGAAGTCAGCTGAGATAGGCTCCAGCTTCATATTTAACTGATGAGGCGGCAGAAGCAGTGTAAAAGAACCATAGTATTGGGAAGCCAAATACGAACCCTAACGGAGGCTAGCCTAGCAAGAGACATACTTCACCGCACAAGCTAGCTGCATTAGAACAGTGACTTACTATGATTATAACTGTAGCTGTTATTAGATCAAAAGAAACAGTTGCCAATGCAGTTACTGTATCAATACTGCCATAATGTGTAAACAGTATTAGCACAAATTAACACAAACTTTAACATTAATTCAGGCTGGTGAGGTACGGAATGTCAGGACCTTGTAATTATACTTTGTGAGCCGGCACTTTTAAAAATCATATCTAACTGATGATTCTGTATGCAGTTGGCATGTCTTTGTGTAGATGGTAATGGCCATACGCACTCTCATCATTAATTTACATAGGGTCCCGATCTACCCGGCTGTTCTTCCAAGATGGCTGACAAGTATCAGGCATAAGAGCTTTGATACACCTCACCAAACTTTATTTCATATACCTCACACACTACTTTAAACAAAACTCAACATTTTCCTTTTATCGTCGCTCTAATTTTAGAAAAAAAAAGTTTCCCCTCTGAAGTCTGCTTAATGCGGGAGCCTGGGGAGTGTGTTTTTAATTTTTTTTTAATTTTTTTTTTTATACCTAGTCATTTCTGTATGCTCTGTAGGCAGTGGGGACCCGGGTCATTCATTTAATGTTGCGCGAGTGTTCGTCGCACGGTGAGATCAAGAGCCAAATGAGCACAGGGTGAATAAGAGCCCCATGAAAACCTCTTGCCAACTTTAATGGAACGGTTCCCTGCTGAGTACTGAGAACATCTCCTGCACGCACTTACACATACACACACACACACACACACACACACACACACACACACCGCAATCAAGACATTTATGTTCAATGAAGAGAGGGGAGATGTGAAAAAAAAAAAAGATGTGGACGCTTGCACACGCACACACATACACTCATGCCTCCATAAGAATCCATTGAATGTAATGATATCAAAGCTGATGTTGTATGAATGATATCACATTGAACATCAAGGTCTTTCTCTTTGCCTACTGTGTTTGAGATGCCATGGCTATGTATGTATTCAGTATGGCTCAACACACATTATAAGATGTTTCAGATAATACTTGGGAGTGTGTTCATTTTTTGTAAATGTGCGCAAGCTAATTTAGAGATCTGTAGAGAAGAGTAAAGGAAGGGCGGAATAAAAGGAAATAGAAAGGAGCAGTAGACATAGAGCCCAATAAAATAAGATTAAAAGACTGGATTGCAGAGGATAAACACTATGAAGACAGGATGACAAATGACAGGAAGACGAGGAAAGGAGTGTCAATGTGTCAAGTTCACCTATAGTTAGGAGGACTCTTTTACACAATTGCTCTATAAATAGGTTCACTGCTCCACTATATCATAATAAACATTCTTCTTGGTTCTTGGTTTAACTCATAAAAGACTCAGTTCACAGACAACTACAGAATCTAACAACTGAAGAAGTTGCAGTCTGCTGTCTTAAAAAAAAAAAAATCTTGCAAAGTTGTCCAGTATTCCCTGAAACTTCACTCACGTTGGAGGATAAATGTCTAGTGCCACTGCAAGAAGTAATGAAGCCCTTATGATGCAAAGCATTCAAATGTTGGGGGATATATGGGTTGAGAATGGAGAATGTTAGCATGAGCTAACTTAAAGGTAGGGGAAGAGATCTTTTTCTAGAGCATTTTTTTACTGTATTACTTGAAATCCTCTTCATACCGAAATTGCAACCAATTAATCAAATTCTTTTTCACAAGAAAAAAAAAAAAAAGTCAGTTACCTGTGTGGACAATCCTGTAAAAACACCATCCAATCATTTTCAACGACACTTACAAATTTAATTAATTGGATTGTGATGCGTCTATCCAACATCCAGCTGCCCTTCTTCGTACAGTAATCGCACACGAGTTCAGAATCTTCAATGATTTACGATATGGAAAAGATGACACCAGAGCTTATGCTAGCTTGCTAAATTCAACAAAACAGTTGCAGCAATGTTATGGTGGAAAAGAAAAAGCATTGCATGTTCTTGTGCTGAGGAGGCAAGAAAGGGGTTTGGACTTTTGAATTGTGTATTTT
Organism: Trachurus japonicus; assembly: GCF_045865225.1. Lineage (NCBI taxonomy): Eukaryota > Metazoa > Chordata > Actinopteri > Carangiformes > Carangidae > Trachurus > Trachurus japonicus. The sequence goes on along the minus strand of NC_140921.1, from coordinate 31,465,719 downwards.
CAAACTGTATCCTGCTCGAACCATATGTCCAGGATCTCCTACTCTAATTTTAGGAGTCTAGAACAGAGGGTCATTGCACGAGTTCCCGGCATACCCGTAATACTGATGCACAGGGCACAACACGCGAAAAAAAATGGAAGCTGATGAGAAGTCGTTGCAGGGTTCGGTGAGCAGAAATTTTAGTTTTAAAAAACCATCGGATGGTAGCCTAGATAAAAGCACAGTTGTGTGCAAAAAAAGAATTGGCCTATCCCCTCCGATACCACCTCAATGCCAAACATGTTGCAGCCATAGACTGTATATCGTTGCAGCGAGCAGCACAACGCTCCTGGTTCGAGCAGGCAGTGTCGGCAATCCACACTCAACAAGATGACGGTTCAGAGCCAAAATGAGTAAATCCATGACTGACAAATTAACAAACACATTGGCAAATTGGTGAAGTGGAGTGGTGTTGTTTAAGCTCATTTATGTGTCTATTCATTGATTCAGTCATATACCAAAATCCATTTAAATTGAAAAATGTTGCTTCTCGTGTTAAATATGAATATGCGATTAATCGAGATTAATTACAAAGGCTCTAATTAATTAGATTTTTTTTTAATCGAGTCCCATCACAACTCTAAATCTTTCCCTTTGTTTTAGTGCAAAGAAGATGCTTACAGTTAATAACTATTCTTTTACAAAACATTTTAACAACCTGGAATTTCTTGCAAAAAATATATGCAATTTCAACAATAAATGCTCATAGCCTCCAGTGTGTATTATAAAGATGTCAAAAGCCATAAAGCAACTATATATTCAACACCACTCAACCAAGTGTTTTAGTGAGTTTTTTTTGTTGAAAATTCAATGAGTATGAGTCTGAGCAATGAAGTTAGCATGATAACCAGTTAGCCCTGTTTGGTCCTGCTGCTCTTCATCACATTCTTCAAGCTCTCAGGACTCATCCACTACAGTACATCTTCCCTGTGTCTCTGATGGGCCGACCGGCTGGGAAGTTGTCACTCTCTATCTAAATCTCACCAAAGTAAACAACCTACCAGTTGTATAATCAGAATAAAAGGTAAACATGTATGGAAAGCATTATCCCCCATACCGTGCAAGTTTGGCAACATGTCAACAACTGCCCGGTGCTTGGGGTACATTTTTTCAAGCTCAAATTAGCTCAGTGTGAGGGTGACCTCACACACGCAGCAGACTGGCAGAGCTGGGAAAAAAAAAGTTATAGATTTTTTGATGGTCCACTGGACCAGTGATGTGGCGGTGCACGGGGTGTGTCCAAGTATGACGGCCAGTCCAACTACAGCATGGGGGAAGGAGGACACCCCAACACTGCCTGACATTTGTGTGGAGAATGAATTTGCCTGTTCACCAAAATAATGGCAGTTTATTTACTGTAGCCACAATCTTTGACACAATTTGCTTTATCTGCCATGTGCAGACACTTTTGCGTATTTAATAGTATCAGTAATGATAACATTGTTTTACACAAGTTTTACAATTAAATTAAATGCAAAAAAATTGTTAGAATGTTAAATTAATGTAAATAATAACAAACAAAAGTATTTCATGAAACAGTTAAAATATAATACACTGAATGCAGACAATTAATCATTTAATATTTGAAAGGATGTTTTTTTTATCCAAATATATCTCTTGAAGTTAATATATAATAAATAACAGTGATATTAATGTGTTCCAAATGAAATGTAACAGCTGAGAACAAAGCTGGTATTCTTTTATAGTGAAAAAAGATACACATGATATCACACATGATACTTCAATCCTGCAGATATTTGCTACATCTACATTTCACTTAAATGGAAGCTCCTGTTTCAGGAATAAGTAGTCTGATGAATCATGACTGGATGCACTGAATGCACACATTCTCAGAACTAATCTTCTCTACAAAACAAAAATGCACTTCAACATGTTCAAATATCTTTGTGTCTCACAGGTAGGCTGACATTCAGAATGCCATCTTATCCCCTCAAGTTCCAACCTTGTCTAAAATACAGTTTCCATTGCTAATGAGCAGCTGGATCGATTCCCAGCTTGGCTTTCTGCTGTGTTCACACCTCCTTATGGTAACAGTTTTTTTTTTCCAAAACCATGGCTTCCTCCTTTCACACACCACCTACCTACTGCAGAGCTCTGCATGTATTCTTCACTACACCACAAATATATCCATTACCACAAGAGTCTAGTACAGAGTCCTATAATTTACATTAAATAGTAAATATAGCATTAGACACTTCCAATACTAAACTCTCTTTAGCAGGGATATGTGACTGATTTTACATGCATTTCAGAAACACATTACTGGACTGAAATAAACACAACTATAATATTTTTTACAATCTGTAAATATTGTTTTAACACTGCTATCACACAATTTTACATTTTTTACAGTGTACTTTGTGGGCCCAGGCCTGGTGCTACCCATTGCCAGGCGGGTAACATGACACAGTCTATGTACACACACACACACACACACGCGCACACACACACACACACACACACACACACACACACACACACACACACACACACACACACACACACACACACACACACGTTCACATAAAATCACAGTGCAGGCACACACACAGCATTTTGTACACTTGTGTGTAAAGTTGAAAGCAGCACTTATGGCACGATAATTAACTTGGACTCTTCCTCTGTCGCAGTGCCCCCTCCCGCCTCTTCCTAATCACTAACACGGTTTGTCTTTCTAACTCTTGGATGAACCACTCACTGAAAATATGTTCAGAAGTCTCCAACAACTTTTTTGCTTTCCCAGACTGGCAGATGCTGACCATTTGGAGCAACAAAAACAGAAAAACAAACATGAAATCCCTCCTGTAATCCCTTCATTACAGCTCCTGCTTTCAACCCAAATGCTCCTGAACTTAGTTGTATAAAAAGAAAAGAAAAAGAAGCAATATTAACAATACCTACTATCTGTGTTTTGTTATGGGAAAATTATTCTTGATTTCAGCTGTCTGTGATCCTCATGGGTAGTCAGGCGAGAGGTGAAAGTTGAAGGGGATGACATGAATGTCTCCCTGTGCCATGGGGTCTGCAGCGCACCACATCGGCAGGCTCGTTTCTAACTGATGTCAGAACATGTTAACCCCTTTCTCCTGCTCTTGTAGGTTAAAGTGCCATGCCCTCTGATTTAAATCTGCCAAATATTAATATAGTTCTATAGCAATTTATCTCGTACATACAGCTGCACTTTCAGTGATCTGAACATTTTTCCCATGTGAAACAAACAGCTCGAGGCTCCAAATACATGTCTGAGCTGATAACTTTCACAGCACAGGACACACTGGACTGTTTAAACATCTCTGGTCTGGGGTGAAAGCCAAAATGAAAAGACAAGTGACATATTCTATCCTTCATTTGAACATAGATCTTGAGAAGCGCTCATGACGTGATGGGTCGTGCACATTTACAATAGGAATTGTTTGTTTTTTTTGTATTTCACTTCACTATAACCCTGTGTTCATGTAAAGAAAAAAATACAAAACCGTACAAAGTGATAAAGTGCATTTGTGAATGTGCGTCAGCTACTGTGGAAGTGAGGAGGAGAGGAGGGTGGTGGTGACAGCCTTTGGAGAGAGTTTCAGTCTGTTTCAGTCTGTTTGTTTTGTATTTATTTTTCCTGTTACAAAACATCTTGGAACAAAAATGGAGGATGTTGGTTAAAATGTGGGTGCTAATGAAACTATTACATTTCTTAGTCCCTCTTTAAGTCGTGGGACAAAGTGGGAGCCAAGATCCCCTGACTTTTAGTCGATTAAGTTCCAAAACCGTATATTTTGTTACACTGTATTCTCGTGGTGCAAACAGAAGGGAACATGAAAACCTCCTGTTATCCTAACTCGTGTGTTCACACATTTTTCCAACATGGCTACCCCCACAGATAGCTGTGAAGTCACACATTTTAAAGCCACAATATGCAAGTTCTGGAAATCGAGCTAGTGCTACTGCAAGACTTCCAACCAGCCCTTAACCTCCATCTTCATCACCTCCTTCGCTCTCTCGGCTAATGCAGAAATCATGTGCTTGCTAGCCTGTGTCTCAACCATAGCAATGTTTTCCAAAAGCTAACATTAGTCTGAAAAAGAGTAGCAGACCAGAAGCCTGTATAAACGCTGATTGACAGCTGATTGAGACTTTGACTTTTTTTTTTTTTAAAGTAATTTGAAGACACATCTATTCAAACTTGCTTTCATCTCTGCTTAAATTGCCCATATGTTCTGTAGGGTCTCTGTGGCTCATGGCTGTCTGGGTTATTTGTATGATGAGGTTGTTAAATGTTGTTAACACTGTCTTTATTGCATGGAACTGTTGTTGTTTATTAGTTCACATTAACTAATTTTATCATTATTTTGTTTATTGATGTATTAATTGCTTGTGAACTGTAATTTTGTTAAGCAGTTTGTGAATTTCATTTCTGTGAAAGGTGCTATATAAATAAATGTATTATTATTATTTATTATTCTCTGATTGGTAAGCTCAAACTGGCATTTAGCAAATATCTCTGTACTTTTCAGACATTTATGTGGTTTCTCTTCAGGGAAGACAGGGAAGGCCACAGTTGTATCCCCAGCTTTAGTACTTTACCTGTATGTGTATTTTAAATACACTCCCCTTTCCCTTCCCTCAACCCCTTAACACCCACTGGCCCATCCCGTGCACGGCAGGCCCATTAATTAGAAGCAACCCGACCCACAGGCCAGTGGCTGTTAAGGAGTTAAGTTAGTAGAGTCTTTTGATCAAGATTCAAGTTGAGCACATTTACCCCCCTATTTTTGTGCCGTTAACTCTCTAAACTCCATCCCTGGCTTCCTCTTCCCCTTCTCCTTCCATCCGGCACATTTTTAGCTCGACTCTCTCTCTCTGACTATCTGTCTCCAGTCATCCCTGGTAACCCTCTGTCATCCATTGTTCGAGCTGGGAGTGATGCCAGCCTGGCTGAGCCTGGCATCCTGCATGGCCCGCCAGGCTGTGCTTGAATGGAGAGGCAGAAAGGACCTTGGCTAAACTGGCACGTGCATCACAGGGTGTGGGTAATGGCTCCCTTATGCCAAACACTATATTCCTCTAATATAACTAATTCATCTGAGAGAAGTGGGGCTGGTCAGGAGGGGGGGGGGGGGGGAGCAAAGGGAGATAATCATAGAAAGACAAGCTCTCAGATCAACAATCACTGGACCCCAGAATGGTTCTCCTACATTGTTCCAACCAATGAGAACAGACCCAGTGCTGGGCATGTGGTAGGGATAGTAGATTATTTATAATATCTTATATTTATTCTCTGTTATGTTCCACAAATTGGCCATCACAGCATCCCCTCCCCTCAAAAACCAACAGTCTGTTCTCTCTGCTCTGATCAGACAAGTGAAGTGAACAGTGTAGATGTCCAATAGTCTTCATTACTTCTAGAACAGGCAAGTGAACTTTTACTCTCCTTAGTCAAGGAGGTGATTGTGATCTCAGAGGAAATAGAATCCAGGGATTAGAGGAGGATGCTGCTCTTGGATAATGTCAGTTTTAATTTGAAATTCAAAGAGGTTCAGTTTAACATTACAGTTCCAGGTTGAGCTCCATGCAAGATAGTGGACATATCCTGTCTGCTTCAAACCTGCCAAGTCACCTACCTCTGCCCCTCAGTTCCAAATTGACCTGCCTTGCAGGTGAGAGGGTTGACAACGGCTGACAACATATCTTCTCAAGCTACAGCCGAGACAGAACAAGCTGTGCACCATGTACAAGCGATGCGTCTTCGCCTCACACGGTACAAAGAGGTGCTAAGCGTGACAGAGGTGTGTTTGCTGCTTCTGTCCAGCAGCCACTTTATTTAGATAGCAAATACACCCCTGCTCATCTGAGTACCGTGGTCTTAAAATGAAATGTGGCCTTGTGAATTGTACAAAGGAAGGTGTTTGTATGTTTGACCAACAAGTAACACTGTACACTGTTATTTTAGGAGGGAATTAATACAGCGGAAAATCATACAAAAGTGCTTCCTGTCTCATCTCCAGAGAAGCGTTATTTCTTAACTTGCCCTGCAAATTTACCAAGGTGCAAGCATGCCTGGCATTTTAAGGTAATGGGTGATGACCCATGACTAATAAATTGACTAACCAGAACCCTTTTTGAACTATGCATCCGGTGCTGTCGACATTTTTAAGGACATTAAACTGTCCATGCAGTTTAGACCACGTGCTTAGATTAATAGCCAGAGCCCCAGTAGAGCTGTGGTGCAATGGTGCATCATCAAACATAAGCAGAAAGCTTCAGGTAAAACATGGACTTTAACTCAAACTCAAGCTCCCCAAACACTGGAACCTACATTTCCCATAATGCAACTCAGTGACATATTTCATTACGCTCTCCCTAAAAAGTAAATGCCCGTGCCTTTCAAAGCCAATGCTTCCAGTTGTAATGCAGGCTTTTGTTGAAAATCTGTAGCATCAAGGGTTATTTTCACAGACTTTAGAAAGCTCTCTTGAGAGCCTCTGAGGACATTATGCCACTGTTTTCACAGGCTGAGTGGCACTCCCCATTACCAGTTAGAACTCTTCTCATGTAAAAGCAGTGCCTAACATTTCCCAACATTGACCAAGCCTTAACCACAGCAGTGGGAGATCAGAAAACCTTCACATTAATATTTTTTTTTTTTCTGAGGAGACTGCCTTTTTGTTGTTTTTACATGAAGATTTTATGTGGAGTCAAATGTGGATTCAAGCAGGAAAGACAAACCTGAGTGAACTCTTAACCTGATAATAAAACATTTAACTAACCAAGAAGAAAATCAAAAGTGAAGAAAAGAACAGGTGTCAAGGCAATATTGGGGATAAATACTTCATAGCTGAGTTTTGAGGAGAAATTGTATGATTGTGACGCTACATTGCTGCTTCATGTCAGGGTGCGGTATAAAGCCTTTCTTTTTCTTCTTTGATCACATTTCTTTTCTGATGTAATTCCTACTTCTTTCTAATTTTTACTTGCCATGTAAAACACTAATCATGATTATTATAAAACAGTCTGTGGCCAAAGATGATTACACAGCTCAGAGACAGAACAACAGTCATAAGAGGAGAGAATAGAGTGCAGTATGTCACGTCTGGTAGTGTGTCAGCCCAGCCAACGCCTCCCCACTTACCCCAGACCACATACCAGTCTGGCTAGCAGTCTGTGCCAAGGAGCCCATGCTACTGCATTAAGACTTATCCCTCAAAACTCATGCATGTGTGTCTGTGTGTGCATGAGTGACATTTAGACTACTCCATTGCCATTTATGTTGGCATCACAGTGTATACCACAGAGGCACAATGCCTGAGCCAAGTGTTGCTGATGACTCTCTTTATCCATTGCAGTATGTAGGTTGGTAAAATCACACATACACACGCAGACACAAACACGCACACACACAAACACACACAGTGCGGCGATTAAGAATAGCCAACTGGCGCAGATGGCTGTAAAAATATATTTGGAGCCATAAGCCTTGAGGACACTGTAATGAAAACTACCCAAGTAAGAAACTCAGAATACTAGAAAAAAATGGTGCCATAACGCCGCAATTAATAACCAGTGTATTATTATAAGAGTTGGATTTCTACAGTTTCTCAGCTCTCTGTTAAAAAAATACCATTCCAGAGTTTGCTACAGAGCTCTGGGAATTAGAGAGTGTTGTTGAACATTTGTTTATTCTTTCATCAATCATTCAGTCATCAACAATTAATGCTTAATGCCATATTTGTGAGATTAGAAATTGGAAAATAATTCAATAAAACTATTATTCTATTATACCTTTAATTATATTGAAAGTAAATTAGAATATTTACAGTTTCCCCAATGGAAAACGGTCTCAGACTGTTGGACCTCACTCGAACGCCTCCAATGTTCCTTTTTAAAAAAATTTTTTCTTAATCAATTCAAGATATTCATATGTTTTGCTATTGCAGTATTGTAAACCTTGGTATTAACAGCAGTTAACTGACCAGTCTAGAAGATATCTTCCTGTCTCCAGTGTTGGAAAAAAAATGCCAATGTTGCATTTGCATCACTTCTTTACTTTTATTTTATTTAATTCCATACCAAGCAGCTAGCTAGGTATAGCCCAGTCCAACCCATCTGCTTGCTTTCTAATAGCACCTCACTGTAGCTTTCAGTCTTCCCCAAAAATGTACAGCTCAATCTAATGTCAACTGATAATCAAGAAATCGTCATAATAAATGTACATACAGTCTCTTTAAATGGTAGAAAGTATTGGATTAGACTATTAAAGAGACAAAAAAGTTGGGGAAAAACATATCATGGACAATAAATTACAGATTTCCCTCAGCAATGGATGCAAATAAAGTCTTGAAAGTTAATGCAAATAATTCCTACAAATCTCATCTCTATCGTTACTGTTACTGCACCTGCTAATGATCATTAGGGTAACACTGTACTGCAGGAAGTAAGTATTACTCCATAATAGTATCAGAATGGTGAAGAAAAAGACAGGACTTAACAAAGGAAGACAGACTGGTTGGTCTGGGTTCATCCTACAGCAAGATAATGATCCAGAACATTAGAAATAAGGAACTCGACGGCTTCACATGATGGAGGAGCAGCACAGTCTCCAGAGTCTCCGGACGAGCTGGTTTGTGATTAAGGCGACAGAGCAAATCCAAATCCACTCCATCCAATCCAATCCATTATACACCTATAAATGCAACACTTATTTACACAGAAAAACTCAAATGCATTCATTAAATTAAAAAAAAAAAAAAAAACACATATGCATGTACTGCACAGTATATACTGTACCTATACAGTATATTTACATTCATATTACCCTATTAACTGACTCTAATCGCCCATCTTCACACCAGTCATTTTGCTTTAGAAGGTTCAGTCTACACCTACATACCAACAGGTCCGACACTGTCGTCCCATTAAAAAAGGCCAAACAGGTCACTTATCTGAGGAACTCACTGTGACCCGCTGCTACATTTTATAATTTAACAACATCCAGCAGTTTAATTGTGACCAGATCAAAAGTCAGGTGATAATGATGACATCTTATGGAGGTCCGGCACATGATAACAGTACTGTAGAAGACTGAGAAGGGCCCTACAAACCCACATCTGCTGATAATGACCATTTAATTACATAATAACGGTCCAAGCAGGTCTGCACATGGTAACACTTAAACAACACAAAAACAAAATTGTGTGTTAATAATACAATGCTAATTAATTCATGCAGTGCCCATGGGACATATTCTAAAAGGGGGCCACTGATGATATGACGTAAAACTGGACTTTAAATATACAGTAATTCTCAAAAATGACTCGACATAGGCTACGTCATCAGGTGAATTCATTCATTTCAAGTATGGGCATCCCACTCAGATGAAGTTACACCAACACCCATCAATTTAATCATTCTCTGATACAAGTAGAAACAGCCCTCCAGCGCACTGTTAGTAAAGTGTATACTCCTAATTGTGATTTTGATTTTTTGATTCAAAACTTGATTAAATTATTTATGGAGTCAGGTATTCTCTCTCTCTTTGTGTGTGTGTGTGCGTGCGTGTGTGAGTGTGTAAAAGAGAGAGATGGAGAGAGAACATAACAAACCAGTGTAGTAGTGCTGGAGCCACAGGGCACCTTAACACCCAGGCTAAATTCAAAGTGAAACAATAATTCCACTCTACTTCTGTTTCTGTCATGTTGAGAAATGTAATTCAAGGCCAGTGAGTTTTGACCCCAAGGCTCTACTGTATACCATGCTTTCTCCATGAGCTTAGTGTGTGTGTGTGTGTGTGTGTGTGTGTGCAGACCCCAGGTTATTCTCTGTCCCAATGGTGATTTTAGACAGCTGTGTCCCCACCTCCTCTGCCCCCGAGACCCACACGGCACACACTCGTAAACACGCGGTGTAAAAACTGAATTGACAGGGATAATTATCACCTGCGTGACACGGCAAAATCACAATCATCTCTGAGGAATTCTTCTCCGTACATTTTCAAATTGAAATTAAAAGAGGTCGATGTTTTTTCCATTTGCTCTCTCGCATACATTTACTAAACAGGAAAACATAAAGTCAGTTTGGTTAAACAAGAGAATGTGCTGAGGATCATGTGGTTGCTCCGGCAAATGTCCGTTGAATGAACTTGCTCACCTCTGATAGAGTGCAGCATGCAGGGAAATAGTGTTAGCATTACTGAACACAAGTATTATAAAATGACTAATATTTTTGTTATAAACGCTTAGAAATACCAAGCGGTATTAGTGACTCAACTTTTTGTTCCTTCACGCTGTTTAATAGCTGCAGGAGCTCTACCCTATTGTCCTGTCATGGTGTGTTTGAGGTCAGGTTTGGTAGCGCATGAGCTCATCATGTGCTGGAAGTCAGCATGGTGCTGCTTCCTGCTTTAATTGCTCAGCCTCTAGCCTTTATTACAGGCTCGCATTTGTACTGTGGCCTCAGACTGGCCTCTGGCCTCCCTGTACACTAAGATCATCTCTAGCCTGTGGTCTCCTCTGCCTTTAACCTTTGCTGCAAACTAACATCTGTTTCTTCTCATTAGGCCTCTAGGCTTGATCATGGGCTAAGAGGCCTTCAACAGGCTCAAGCCTCTCTATCTCTCTGTCTTTCCTCTGGCCCTCAGCCTTTAGCCTTCATCAATGCAGAACTAGGAGGAACGTGGCGGTCTACTAAAGAATATATTTTTGCCCTGGTCTGTGGGCAGGTCACTGTAAGTACATCATGGCTGGCAGTCCTGCTATCTGAGCGGCCGATCATTGAACACCAGCCTACTCATCCAAGAGTTCACAGGCTGATGACCTCAGGTCTTCTTGGATAGAAGATGTTATAGGGGAAAGAGATCAACAGGACTAGGCTTCATAAAATACAGAGATGGACAGAGTACTCAACCCCAGTACTTGAGTAAGAGTACAAATACTACTGGTCAAAATTTACTCTGTTACAAGTAAAAGTAGCTCAGTCGACATGTTACTCGAGTAAGAGTAAAAAAGTACTTGCTTTTAAAGGTACTTAAGTATCCAAAAGTACATGCTTTTAAATTTACTTTAAGTAAAAGTAAGAGTAAGAGTAAATTTCTTATTTTTCACATCAATGAATTACTATATTTTTTTCTAAATGAGATTAAGTAGTTTTTAACTCTTGTTTCTGAGAATGAACTCTTTGATAGCAGCTGCACTGATGTGCTGCTTTTAGGGGTTAGGGTTTCCTTCTTTGACAAACACAGCTTGTGTCCAATAGGATTTTAGAAAAAAAAGAGCAGACCTGAAAGTAACAAGTACTTTACAGCCTTCCTAGAAATTAACTCCAGTAAAAGTAGAAATATTTGTCTTGGAAATGTATTCAAGTAAGAGTAATAAGTACCAAAGAAATCTAATACTCAAGTAAAGTACAAATCCTCTGGATATGTACTTAAGTACAGTACTCAAGTACATTTACTCCGTTACTGTCCACCATAAAATATATGGCTATCATTTCATTAGTCCAGCCTATGCCCAGTCATTTATTTTATGGTGTGCAAATTGTCATTGACTGAGAAATTCAAATATACAGTATACCAGGCAAATTAGCATAGGACTGCTAACAGCGACTACAGGGTGAGCCTCTGTAAAAGTGGCAGAGTTGCACAGATTGGATTTTAGTTTATCTCGCAAAATGAAACGATGGTCATGTAGAGCGCTGGAGCCGGTGATTCAACCAGAAGCTGTGGTAAATCTCACCCGTCTTTGACCGGGCAGACTGGGTGCGAAATCACTGTTGTCATCCAACAATAACCAGAAAAAAAACAGCCAAGCAGTTCCAAAGAAACAGACTGCAAAGTAAACTTGCACACAGGTTTGGCAGCATGTCAACAACAAGATCACCAGATCACCTGAGGATAAAAAGCTTGGCAATGCCGCAGCACAGATTCAGTGTAAATAATAAGCTGGCTGGTGCAGTTTCTAGTAATATTTTTAAGTGACGTGAGTTCTGCATGCAGTCACACGTTTACATGCACAGCTAAGTCCAGCTATGCTCATAGCTTTCGTTGAGCGCTTATCAGAGTTCTGTCCTTGTCCCAGTTTACATCAGGGAAAATAATTGACGGTGTCCACTTCTTCAACATATGTGGTGATATTATATGCACAGTGGGTTAATACGGACCCCTTTCTGGTCCACTTTTTTGTCACCTAGTAAAAAACTGGATATAAATAATTTTGAGTTCTCAACTATGGGGTCATCCCTATGTTCCCTGACCCTTTTTTAGAAAAAAGTTTCCTATGTTCCCTGCTTTTCCCCAAAAAGGACTCGGGGAACATGCAGTCTTTGGTCCAATACCTGGAAGTGGAGTTGTGACTTTGCATATTTCTGCCAATTTTTGAGTATAGGCTAGACAGGCCAGATAGATAGAGAGAGTCCAGATAAGAGTTCATCGACCAGCAACAACAGGGAACATTTTGGGAAAAACAGGGAACATACTGTAGGACCCGGGGAACATAGGTACGCTCCCACAGTTCCCGACCAGATGCGCCAGTCCAGGTTGGCTGAAATACAGATGACTGGAGTCGGGTTGGTCCATATGAAACACATCCTCTCACTGGTTGCCCTGTATGAAATGCACTGACCCATCAGCCCAGGTGCTCTTTTTTTTTTTTTTTTTGCCGGGTTCAGGCCGGCCTCTATGCTACACTTTGTGCCGTCTCGACCGTTATGAAGCATGCGCACATGCATTGTCCAGTTTCAGTCGGATTAAGGTGAATACATGCAGAAGATAATCGGTTTCCAATTGCATTCCATAATTCGTTTTTTTCCAACTGTCATGTAAAGGTAGCGAGGGTAGAGTTTATGGAGCATACAGGACACAGGTCAGCCTCCGTCCTCTGCTTCCATTCACATTGTTTCATCACAAGTTTCACAAGTACAAGAAGCAGCAAGAGCTAGAAACAACTGACTAAGCAGCAAGTGTATAAGCTAATGATCTGTTCATCTCCGTGTGCGTGTCTGTGTGTGTAAATCTTATCTCTTTATCCATCTCTTTTTGTCCGCCTGTGTATGTGTGTGTATATGTGTGTGTGTGTGTGTGTTTCAGTCAGACAGGGAGCTCTGTGTGTGATCTGAGGCCAGGCAGGTCTCGCTATGGTTAGTAAGGTCATGACAAGCCAAGTTATTGCCTAATTAGATTACTGAACACATCCTGCTTAGAGGCTACATAAACACACGCACACACACACACACACACACACACACACAAATTCACTCAGTCAGCGATAAGAACACATGCACACAGAAACAGACATACACGACCACACACACACACACTTTCTCCTTTATCTAGTCCTAGTGTGTGTGTATGTGTGTGTCTGTGTGTATGCGGACAGGAAGAGAGAGGCCCGGACTGCTGTTGACCCTTTAAAGGTCTTGACCAGTATAGAGCTCAGGAACATCTGCAGGACACACACACATACACGCACACACACATCATATACTGTACACAACAGAATGACATTTCCTGTCCATGTTTCAAAGAAGAGATGGAAACACTTTATATGCAGCCGTTCACTCTTTGTGCCTCGCTGTTCATCTGTGGTTTCTCAACTGAACTTCTTCAATCACTACAAAGTAAAATATAAAGTACCAGCAAATGCTACGTAAACAATATATAGTATACATATCATCTAAATGAAAATACCAAAAGTAAAAAAAATAAAATAAAAAAAATAAAAATAACATGAGGAAGCGACACCTGCTCAAGAACATAGTGGCAACCAATGTTACATTTTCACATGGACACCATCTGTGAGGACTGAGCTGTCTGAGAAGTGACAGAGAATATTCTAGTTTTGTTTAAAATGAAAACATTATACTTAACAGAAACACAATAGCAATGTCATTACGTGAGGCAAAGTGAGTACGCAGTGATTACAGTATATGAATGGAAAATATTGAATTTCTATTTTTCTATTGTAATAATCAGTGTCCTTTGGTTTCAAAGTAAAGGTTGTTATAGTGGATTCATTATGTAAAAAACAGTGCAATTACTTGTACTGCTTGGCCATTACTTAATTTTTTTTATACCACAATTAAGTGGCATGCAGGTATAAAAGTAAACATGTGACTAAGCAGTTACATTTCCATGACAAATAAGCAAACGCCATCTGCTCATGAACTCTGTGACACAGCAGAAAGCGCAAGAGTTAGACGAAACAGACTTTGTGTCCATGGTAATTTAGTGTGTAAAAAGTGTGAAAACAAAATTAACAATATAATTTTTCATTTGCATGCACATCTGCGAAGCTGAGAGAGATCAAGTTACATGAAGCTAAGGCAATGCTTAACAATCTCCTACCCCATGAACTCATGATTTCATTACTTTTATTTACCATTGCTATTTATTGTTGCTTTAATTGATTCATCATTTCTCACACATTTTTTTCTTTTTAGTCAAATTTGCAAACCTTTTTAGAATTATTATGCATAGCACTGGGATCCATGTCATGAAAGGTGGTCAATGAATGAGGTTTTAAAAAAAAAAAAAAAGTATGATGATGATGATGATGATAATAACATAAGTGAGAATCTGTACATACAACTGTCTGGAAGGTGTCCAGGTATGCAGATGTTTGTCCACTGTTTTTGAGTACATTGTTACAATGTGCAGTCACATGTCTTCTTCTCAGTTAGATGTCTTATGGTTTTGTGTGGTGAACTACATGCTGGACATGCAGACATCCATGCATTACCTATACGAATATGTGCAAGGGGGCAATCACAGATGACATTGCATGAGGGAGCGGTCCACCCAGTCCATCACAGGCCCGACATGCAGAGACAAACCTCACACACATTCACACCGTTGACCACCAAGAGTCACCAATGAACTGAGTGCATGTGTTAAAGGGATAGTTCAACATTTTTCATTCTATTTTCAGAATCGTGGAGCAGAGCTGTGAACTGCTCAGAGCTACACTACGGAGGCTAATGGGATTTCTTGGTTTCCCTCATCAAACTCATCAAATCACACACAAACGCACATCAGCGGTTTTGCATGAATTTACCTCAGAAACAACTCTGGTACTGGTACTGGAACTGGTAACGTTCTGTTATTATCTCATAGCGTGGTGAATGTGCAGGTCACAACTTGTCCACCAGAGCATTTTGGAGTTGTTGGATTGTGTATTTGATGAGTTTGATGAGGGAAACCAAGAAATCCCATTGGCCTCTCTGAGCAGCTCAAGCTAAAAATACCTTGCACCGACAATTAAAGGTCACAAACCTACTCCTAAAACTATAGGGATTATGGCAATGGGCCAATTTGCCAAAATGTGGAACTATCCCTTTAATGGGCTGTGGCAGGAGGGCAAAAAAAACAAACCAACAAAAAAACATCCAAGAACACAGAGAATTATGCAACGTCGAAAGGGTCTAGGCCGGGGAATCAAACCCAGAACCTTCTTGCTGTGAGGTGACTGTGCTGACCTCTGCCTCAACAAAACACATTTTTTAAACCATTTTAGCAGATGTATGTTGGTGCAGTGTCACTTTATAAACATATTCTGTCGCCCCAAAAGTGCAAATAAATAATAATGACAAGAAATCCAACATACCAGTGGCCTGTGAACTCAACGCAGCGGTGAAAGCAGCTGGTGTGAACACTGCTACAGCTCAGCAGTGTGTTGCCGGTGTAATTGTTGCTGTAGCCTTTGTGATTCATATTGCCTCATTAATATCTGTTGCTCACGCAATCTTCCAACATATCTTCCTCCTCACTAATGCACCCCTTCCATCCTGCACCACTTCTCCCTCCATCTTCTCACTTCCCTTTTTATCTCTCAATCCACTGTCCCTTGTCCCCTCTTTTCTCTCATTTCCATCTATTTATTTTACCCATTTACATGACCCCCCCAACCAACCCACCACCCCTCCCCTTGTTCACTGATCACACATAAATTAACACTGAAGGCTCCCATAATTGCTTATGTAAAAACTCACACTAATGCACACAGCGCTCCCTATTTAACGGGTCTAATTTTATCCCCCTACACCGTATCACCCGCCTCACTAATACACACGGTTTTTATGCTAAATGATTGATGTCTCACCATACCACATTTTCCACTTCATTAATAAAAAATTGTGTCTTTATTTATTAATGGGTAATATACATATACATGTATTTATGATTCAATTAGGACAGCGATAGAACTGCAGTCGGGACCTATGAGAGGGAATTTACTGTGTAAGCTTGAACATCTAAGTGCTTGGTAATGTATCTGTATTGGAGCATTGCTCGTCTTGCCATGGATGACATTATTGCGCTGCACAGTAAGGAGCGCTGTGCATTAATAAAGGTATAGATGCTTTACAGGAAGTGCTGGTGTCGAATTGAGACAATAAACCAATTCTAAATCAAACTGGACAGAAATGTGGGATTGAAACTGAGGATAACAGCCATGAATAATACAAGAAATAAATATTGCAATTTTATTGGATGAAGTAAAACAGTTGGATATGGTCAAGAGATGATACTTTAGGTTGGGCAGTAGCGTCATTACTGGATGTGTGTTTTGAGTGTACCAGGGCAGATGGTTAAAAGATGATAATCACAAGATGTATCTTGCAGATTTAAGATTTATCCATGGATGTGTTCTGGAAAACTGGATACTAACTACAACCCAATTTTTTTTTCAGCTGGACGGAGCTCTCCTCAACCTGGACTCACTAAAGCTCTGGCTAGTTGCGCTAAAAATGGACCCGAATGCTGAAGCAGAATGATTATTATCAGAATGAGCCTGGCAGCGCTCAGAGATGACATCATCCAGGTCAGAGGTTAGTAGGTCAACCTACAGACCCTGGATTTTAACAGCTAACCCCGGACTCAGAGGGGAATAGCACTAGCATATTATAACAAAATATTGGTGAAATGAATGAGTTTCACAGCAGATAATGTGTTATTTAGAGGCGGCATTGCGCTGCCCCGTGTACTTGCATTATACGGATATACGCGGCTCTCGGCTGGATCTAATTTCATCGGAACGACTGACACCAAAGTGATCTGGGTGAGTAAATGATCATATTTTATGCTAGAAATGAGGTCCAGATTGTAAAAAAAAAACGCAATTCCCCTTTAAGTTTTCAGGTTAGTTTGTCACAAGGTCAGATAGCAGCAGTTGTGACTAGAAAAACATTTCTGAGTGTCAGGATTGGAACAAAACTATAAATGGTGTCTTTTTCCAGGTGTACATTCAGAGCTGTGTATCTAAGCAAGGCCCAAAGAGTGTTTGCATGTGAGTACACTTTATCCAAAGACAGATTACAGCGCTATATCTTATGCATAAGAATGTGGGTTAATTGTTTTGTGTTTTAACTTTTTAGTCACAAGCGAAAACCCCAGGAAAGCATCGCTCATTTGTCGGAGAAAAATAATACACGATTATTAGTCAGGAAGTGGGTAACTACCAAGCATGTGTTCTCATATTTTTTTTCTACTTATATCTAAAAACTGCTGCTTTTATAAAACACACACACACAGTTTTTACTAGCCTTGTAAATCAAGTCCTAAGCAGGACACTCATTTGCTTGAACCATTACTTCTGGGCAGCATGGCTACTAAATTAGCCTATATTAGCTTTTTTTCCCTCTCTTTTTTAATGCGTTTGAGTCTGTGCATCTGACCACTAACCTAATAGAAGTCGGTATAACCCTGCTGGTGGAGTGCATGCAGCCACAGGGCTAATAGAAAGATAATGAGTCCATCCATACTCACGCCTCAATTAAATCTCTCCTTAATACTCTCTCCCTGGAATGGTGGGTGTATTAGAGGCTGCTCCTCCTTTATGACTTCAGCGGTATGAGAAAAGTGAACCATCAATGAATATTCATGGTCCAGCGGAGCTAAATACTTCTCACAAACACACTGTTTACTGTGAGAATTGGAGGAGTTTCCAAGGCAGAGCACTTACTGTAATGGGAGCTGCAGTAAAGTCAGTCTATAAGGTAAAAACTACCCAAAAATACAATAACACAACAGAAAATATGAGACAACAGACCTGGGGTACAAGAACAAGACTTCACTTATATTAAATCAAATATATCCTTAAGATTAGAGGGAATAGTCAAAAGTCAGAGCCAAATTTACTTTAAAAACACATGCTTGATGACTTTCTAATCTCACAAACCTCTTCAGAGATCAATTGCCTGTTGCCCCAGAAAAGACAAGCTGCAATGTAACTTTATTTGTTATGGTCAGATTTTGGAGGCGAGCAACTGAAATGCACATTAAGAAGCTTGTTTTAAAATGTTCACTTCACACAATGTCAACGTGTAAAGTAAATGAACAACAGGTGAAATCACCATAATAAAGGTAGAAATCTCAGCCACAAGTTGCATGCATCACTGCCAGTTAACCAGTAAAACTATGGGACCAACTTGTCTTTAGATTACTGGAGAAGGCCATGGTGTAAGTGTGATAATGCTCTCCTAGATGCCCTTATATAGAATAGATCTCCACCACATCCATTATCTTCTTTCATTTCAGGACATGTTGTGCATAAATTCTTATGTAATGCTGCTCTGAGTGCAGCCCGGTTTGACATCCGAACTGTCTTTTTACAGAACAATGTTAAAATAGCAGAGGATCACTTTTTATTGCTAATAAATCCCATAAAACGCTTGAACTGTAAAATCTGTGAAATATAAAGGTCCCTTTGTTCACATTAAATGTCTAATAACAACTAAAGCGCTGTGTTGTTGGAGTTGTGTACTTCCGAAGGTTTCCAGCATAAGTGTTTTAGAACAGTGGGTTGCTGTAACTTTTTTTTTTTTTTTTTGTGCAAATGTTACTCAAACCAGAAGAAACAGCACATTTGGTGCCCTGTTGAATATTTACAGCAGCAGGACAGTGTGTGTGGGCTTGAGTCAAAATAAACTGGAGTGTGTGTTCTTGGTATTAAAGTAACATGCAACTCTGGGAGCCACATGTCAACACTGTGGCTCATTGATGTGTTTAATGGTATTTGAACAACAACGGAGCTCTATGGCACAGAGGAATAAGATAGATCAGGTTTTGGATGCACACACAGCATTTGTAAGTAGGATGCTTTCATATCGAAGATAACCAGACATATCACTCAAGTCAAATATGAGCATGGTAATAAAAAAACAACAGTTGCCTGGGATGGTGGAAAACACACTGAGACAAGAAAACCAGAGCTGAATATGCTTCTTTAAAGGGCCCATGGTTTAAGGGTCAATGTATCTGTCTTTTCAACACGTTCTCACTCCCAGTGCGTCAACAGCCTGACGAACGGTCACTGTCTCTCATCGTCACATGCCTGACTCATTAGGTGCCCGTTTTTCGTCAGGTTTTGACGCGCTCGGCTTTCAGTTGATTCCAATGCAGTCCCCTTCGCGGCGATATGTGACGCTCAGAGCAAGTGATCCAGCCGAGCCGGCTGCGGCACTGACGGATGCTGTGAGCAGAGGAAAACTTTTTTTTTTTTTAACTTTTCCTTAAAGCTTTATTGAACCTGATGCTGCTGTGTCTGACGTAGCTTTCGGCAAGGACGTCCTTTCGGTTATCTATTTATTTATTTATTTAGTGATCATGGTGTTTGGTGCAGAATAATAAATCAATAAATCAATAAATTAGGTCGGAAGCTACGTCAGACGGGGGGGGGGGGGGTTGTGGATTCTACAGGTGAAGACCACTTCCGCATTCAAAAAGCTGCTCTGTTTAATCAATATTCTGAAGAAAGATCTGATTATTAGCCATAATGCTGTAACCATCCAAGGAAGACTGTGTAACAATATTATGTGCTTCTGCTGAGTCCAAAAGCCCTGTGTAATATCAACTTTATTTTAAGAAAACACGCTTTGTTTCCAATGTCATATCACGGAGAAGCACTACATTACCCATAATCCTCATATTTATCAGCGACGTGTCTGATTGGTTGAGCTTGCTGTTACCAGCAAATGAAAAAATAAAACAAATTGAGCTTATATTATTTTCTTAGTAACTAAAAGGTCTTAACATCTTTTTTGTTTTCTACATTGAATAAAAAAACGGTGCTATATTGTTAAAATTCAACAATAAAGTGCATAAAAGTTGGCTTGACTTCTTTCTTTTTTTTCATAATTTTCACCAGCATCTTTCTGGTACACATCACATCACAATTATTGTAATTTTTAATTCAATGAGTGAAATGAGTGAAATTTTATTTTTTATCTGAAAAACATTATTATGAATTCAAGGGTCAGAGGTAACTGATTAGTGTTAAATTTAACCTTTTTGACCCTGTTTCCTTGAATAAATCACTAAGACTTCGATGCGGGAAGCTGAGATTTTGATTTGATTTTGTTCAGAGAACTAGGGACAAAGTTTCCGTAGAATTTCAGACCTGTCGGACGTCCAGAAGGGTCACAGCTGACCGTCCAGGCTCATTTCTCAGCCTTCAAAGCCTAGATTTAGAAGCCTTTTGTCTAATAACGTCTACATCCTTGGGGTTATAAGGCTGAAAGTTTCATGTATTTGTCCGGGGGCCTAAGGCCATCCACCGTGTGCAGTTTCAAACCCGTGCGACCTTCACAAGTGTCAAAGGTCACTGATTTGTGACCTTTTTGACCCCGTTTCCTTGAATAAAACACCAAGACTTTGATGCGGGAAGCTGAGATTTTGATAGGTTGTCCAGAATGTCTAGTAGATTGTGTGTGCAAAGATTCAGAGCTCTGTGACATTCAGAAGGGTCACAAATAGCCAAAAAGCAATGCTCCTTTCTCCGACCTCATATTGAAGGAGAAATGTTTAAACAGCAATTCTTTAATAGCTTCCAAGATGCTTTGGCCTATCAGACTGAATTTTTAGCTAAAGGAGCTGGTGTACGATCAGGAAGTAGGGGAGCTGTGCATAAAGCCAATTGGTAAGTGTCAAAGGTCACAGGGGTCAAACATCAAAGTGAATCCAGCCATTCCTGCTTTTTCTCAACAAAACATACACGCTTTATGTTATCATCATGAAATATAAATATGTTGTATATCAGAGAGTCCTCTATCAGAATATTTTGGTCCCGTTGCTCTAGGGGCCCCAGGGGGCCCCGGGGGGCCACTTGACTTTCCCATGCTCCCACAGAGTTGGGTCTCGGGGTGATGGATAAGGGCCTCACCATGAGTCCACAGGCCAAGTTTCAAGTGATTTGGTCGGTTTCTATGGAAACGGCGGCCTCAGGGATACAGAGGAATGCGGCTGTTTGAAGCCCCGCCTCTCGAAAAGTAATGGCTCAATCGGGACCGAAGACACATCTATGCGTTTGTCTTGGGCCCCCGAACCATATATTACGAAATCAGAACTGCACGACTTTTGGAAATGTGTTTAGTCTATTTCGGCTTTTCTGACTCAGAGTCTGTCAGACTTAAAGCTTGAGAGACCCTCTTAGTCAGAAAAGCCGAAATAGACTAAACACATTTCCAAAAGTCGTGCAGTTCTGATTTCGTAATATATGGTTCGGGGGCCCAAGACAAACACATAGATGTGTCTTCGGTCCCGATTGAGCCATTACTTTTCGAGAGGCGGGGCTTCAAACAGCCTTCCGCATTCCTCTGTATCCCTGAGGCCGCCGTTTCCATAGAAACCGACCAAATCACTTGAAACTTGGCCTGTGGACTCATGGTGAGGCCCTTATCCATCACCCCGAGACCCAACTCTGTGGGAGCATGGGAAAGCCAAGTGGCCCCCCGGGGCCCCCTGGGGCCCCTAGAGCAACGGGACCAAAATATTCTGATAGAGGACTCTCTGATATACAACATATTTATATTTCATGATGATAACATAAAGCGTGTATGTTTTGTTGAGAAAAAGCAGGAATGGCTGGATTCACTTTGATGTTTGACCCCTGTGACCTTTGACACTTACCAATTGGCTTTATGCACAGCTCCCCTACTTCCTGATCGTACACCAGCTCCTTTAGCTAAAAATTCAGCCTGATAGGCCAAAGCATCCGGAAGCTATTAAAGAATTGCTGTTTAAACATTTCTCCTTCAATATGAGGTCGGAGAAAGGAGCATTGCTTTTTGGCTATTTGTGACCCTTCTGAATGTCACAGAGCTCTGAATCTTTGCACACACAATCTACTAGACATTCTGGACAACCTATCAAAATCTCAGCTTCCCGCATCAAAGTCTTGGTGTTTTATTCAAGGAAACGGGGTCAAAAAGGTCACAAATCAGTGACCTTTGACACTTGTGAAGGTCGCACGGGTTTGAAACTGCACACGGTGGATGGCCTTAGGCCCCCGGACAAATACATGAAACTTTCAGCCTTATAACCCCAAGGATGTAGACGTTATTAGACAAAAGGCTTCTAAATCTAGGCTTTGAAGGCCGAGAAACGAGCCTGGACGGTCAGCTGTGACCCTTCTGGACGTCCGACAGGTCTGAAATTCTACAGAAACTTTGTCCCTATAGTTCTCTGAACAAAATCAAATCAAAATCTCAGCTTCCCGCATCGAAGTCTTAGTGATTTATTCAAGGAAACAGGGTCAAAAAGGTTAAATTTAACACTAATCAGTTACCTCTGACCCTTGAATTCATAATAATGTTTTTCAGATAAAAAATAAAATTTCACTCATTTCACTCATTGAATTAAAAATTACAATAATTGTGATGTGATGTGGACCAGAAAGATGCTGGTGAAAATTATGAAAAAAAAGAAAGAAGTCAAGCCAACTTTTATGCACTTTATTGTTGAATTTTAACAATATAGCACCGTTTTTTTATTCAATGTAGAAAACAAAAAAGATGTTAAGACCTTTTAGTTACTAAGAAAATAATATAAGCTCAATTTGTTTTATTTTTTCATTTGCTGGTAACAGCAAGCTCAACCAATCAGACACGTCGCTGATAAATATGAGGATTATGGGTAATGTAGTGCTTCTCCGTGATATGACATTGGAAACAAAGCGTGTTTTCTTAAAATAAAGTTGATATTACACAGGGCTTTTGGACTCAGCAGAAGCACATAATATTGTTACACAGTCTTCCTTGGATGGTTACAGCATTATGGCTAATAATCAGATCTTTCTTCAGAATATTGATTAAACAGAGCAGCTTTTTGAATGCGGAAGTGGTCTTCACCTGTAGAATCCACAACCCCCCCCCACCCGTCTGACGTAGCTTCCGACCTAATTTATTTATTTATTGATTTATTATTCTGCACCAAACACCATGATCACTAAATAAATAAATAAATAAATAGATAACCGAAAGGACGTCCTTGCCGAAAGCTACGTCAGACACAGCAGCATCAGGTTCAATAAAGCTTTAAGGAAAAGTTAAAAAAAAAAAAAAAAAAAAAGAGTTTTCCTCTGCTCACAGCGTCCGTCAGTGCCGCAGCCGGCTCGGCTGGATCACTTGCTCTGAGCGTCACATATCGCCGCGAAGGGGACTGCATTGGAATCAACTGAAAGCCGAGCGCGTCAAAACCTGACGAAAAACGGGCACCTAATGAGTCAGGCATGTGAGGATGAGGGACAGTGACCGTTCGTCAGGCTGTTGACGCACTGGGAGTGAGAACGTGTTGGTCTTTTTGATTATAAAGCAGCTCTAGGTTCTATATTAATACTGTCAAGTGTCAAACCCTCAGTCCATAGAAAAACACTGTATTCAGGGACCGAGCCTTACAGTAAAACTAGCTGTCAGGACTTGCGTGACTTTGTGATGTCACAACAGAGCAGTCACCATTCTCCACTGTGCCCAAACCCCCGCCCACCTGGATCCACAATGCAACCATCTCTGAATGTTTACCTGAAATTTGCAGTCAGCCAATCAGAGCAGGGTGCCAGATGCTCCCCTCTTCTGATTGGCTTACCAACCTGACATTGAGCGAGAAGAGAGAAGCCTGAGAGAGGAGATGTAAAACTAGACTGAGATGTTTTTTAGTTCTAGTTCTTAAAACAAAAAAATATGTCTTGTGAATCAGTACTTCCAAATAAAAAATAAAATATATATATATATATAATGTCTCATTTGAAGTGCTGATGAAGCCTCTGGACTCAACCCCTACCATTACAATCTCAAAATAAAAATAAAAAAAGTTTAGCCATAGCAACAAATAAATAACCTTGCACTGACCCACTGGCTTAAACAAAACATGTTCTCTTTGTGCTAGA
Organism: Trachurus japonicus; assembly: GCF_045865225.1. Classification (NCBI taxonomy): domain Eukaryota; kingdom Metazoa; phylum Chordata; class Actinopteri; order Carangiformes; family Carangidae; genus Trachurus; species Trachurus japonicus. The sequence continues at coordinate 31,441,525 of NC_140921.1, read as the reverse complement.
CACATTCAAAATAGTAAACTGGCCTCCTTCCTGTGCAAGCACACCGTTTTGTGTATCTAAATCATACAGACACACAAATTCCAGTTAATGGATTTGTCCCTCTGTCACAAACAACACCTTGGTGCAGCAATGTGGCTTTTGTCCAGAGATACTGATTCTTTAGCACTGAATTCATAGCACCACATCCATGCGCACATACTCGCACAATCTGCATCACACTCTCTCTGTCTCTCTCGTTGAAACTCACCAATATACGGATACATGAATGCAAACCCCCCCAAAGAGGAAAGCACACAAAATATCCAAGAATATGTGTTGAGGATGAGGATAATGTGATGTCACCTCTAATACCCAGATAGAGACACAATGTCCCTGCCGCTGCCTTCTTTTTACATGTAAAAACAGCAGAGGAGGCACATATGAATGACAATGCGGCTTGTGTCAGTGCAGGCTGACTTATTGGGGATGTATTGTGCAGGCCAGGCCAGCTTACTTCTCGCCGCTGTGTTATTTACCCCTTTTTTTCTATTACCAGTGCATTTTTATTGCAGAGGGAATCGGGAAGATGTAATTGCCTACCAGGTATCTGCTTGCATTATCGGGCCTAGGATGGCATTAACTATAAATAGATAAAGGACATTATGCAGCCATATTGTGTGCGATGTGTGTGTGTGTGTGTATGTGTGTGGGAGGGGTCTTGGTTTGGTGTGTGGATGATATGGGGCAGCGAGTGTTTTTGAAAAGTGTGTTTGCATCTGTGTGTGTGTGTGTGTGTGTGTGTGTGTTATTTGATTTATTCAAACTACACAGCCTGTGGTTTATGACAGATAGGATATACAAATCTATTGTGAGGTTAGAATTAGATATTTGACCAGACAATAGGATAAGCTGCATCTCCAGAAGTGACCTGCATAAACCTCGGGTGTATATGGTTAGTGTATAGGTACAGTGTCTGTGTGTGTGTGTGTGTGTGTATGTGTTTGCAAGTGCTTTAGAAAAGAATACATAGTGCAATTTAAGTTTCTTTGCATTAGAAGATGTGTGCATGTGTGTTGTGCGAAACCTGCATCTTTCGAGCAAGGTGTGCAACAACAGAATCGTCTCTCCCTCCTCTTTCTCTTTCTTTCTCTCTTTCTTTCTGTCTCTCTGTCTGCTTCAGTCTGGCTATGTGGGCACAGACAAAGTCAAACTGCTGCTCGCACATATTTGGGCAGCTATTTAATTAAAAGTGGATTACAAGAGTGTTGGGTAAACAAAGATCAGATTAACAAATAGGCCGTCGCTGCTTTCCCATTTGCTAATGCAAATTTGACTTGACGATGGGATTGGTCGTGCAGAAGAACAGCTCCGCCACTCCGGCGGAATATTAAGACCCGGTCTGGAGCTCAAGTTAAGTCGGGACAACTCGCAGAAGTTGGCTAAGCCCCCGTCCTTATGCCCAGTGTGTTTGTGTGTGTGTGTGTGTGTGTGTGTGTGTTTGCTGTATCGCAAGGCACTATACCTCATCTCTTATCTCTGAGGTGTTGTTCTTCATTTGAATGATGCCGTTTATGCAGCAGATTATGAACAGCACCAGTGTGGTTTTGTAAATGTTTTTGTTCCAAACCCAAAAAAGTCAAACATAAAAAAAACAAAGTGAAGCTGCAGACAATATATTCAATTGTGTAGAGTTCTACACTTTATATTATGGAGACATCAGCCTGTGAATACATAAGTCTACAATACAACATCACTGCAATCACTGGAGTAACATGCAGGCAAATGAAATGGAACTTTTCCTTATTTTGCAGAGAGGTCCTTACAAACCTCAAGGAGCTTGAACTGTCGCATAGAGTTTCAGGACTCCAGATAGAGAACCACTGAATACTATGGGACTATTGGGCTGAGAAAGTTTCTCTTCCCTTTTCATAGTCTAGTTTGTCTCTATTTTATTCGGTGACCCTGAAAGTGCAACTCAGTGCAACTAAAGAAAACACATGCAAATATAAATAAACGCACAAGTAGCACAGACGACAACAAAAGTGTTCCAGAATAAATTAAATCATGACAGCATTCAACATCTATCTATCTATCTATCTATCTATCTATCTATCTATCTATCTATCTATCTATCTATCTATCTATCTATCTATCTATCTATCTATCTATCTAGTCTGACAGAGTCTGCGTCTCTTTGTCTTTATTTCTTTCTTCACATCTCCTCTCATATTTTACTGGCCCTCCACATCCCTCACACTCCCTCAGTCCGTGTCCCAGACTTTTGGACACGGTTCGACCTTGCCGTGATAGACTGTTGCTGTGTTCATTCCTCTTTTTCCGGACACCTCTTCACCTCCCTGGTCACAGGAGAGTGAGGGGAAAAAAGAAGAATGAAGTGGAGTTGGAGGAGGAGGGATGGATTTATTGACGCGAGGCTCGGGCTCAGGTCGATGCATCAGAGTCTGGATCATGGTGGATGATGAGACCTCTGGGTGTCAGGGACAACTTCATACAGGCTGGGCTATGCAGCTCTCTGTCTAATCTATGCAACTCACTCTTTCAGTGGAGAACTTTTCGTAATTGTTCTGTCAGATGGTAAATCTTCATAATCCTTTTTTTTTTTAGATTTTATTTTTGTGTAGATCATTGTATGCTATTGTATGCTGTGTTTTTTCCCCCAAGAGATCAACTGTCAAAAATTAAAAGAAAATCTGTGACAGCCTGCTTACTGTCACATAGATTTTATTTTAATTCTATGTCACTGAAATTTGATTTTCTCTAAGAATAACTCAGCTCATGCTAACTCTCCAATTATGTGTATCGCAAGCCAGAAACGTGAAACCAATCATTTATCGTGCAATATATAATATGTTGTGTAAAAAAAAACTTAGCTGAAGCATCTCTGTGACTATTCACAAAAAGAATAACAGCAACATTTATTTTGTTCAAACTATTGTTTGTTTGGGATTATGACTAAGGTCCGTAAAAAACAAAAACAGAAGTTAGCATTTTTTGGCTATACACTAATAGCTAGTGACAATCCAGAAGAAAGTGGTTCTGTTTTGACTGATATATCCAAACTAGTTGTAATATCATAGCTGTTTGAAAAATCTGCAGAACCACTTTTTTTTTGCAGCTTTTTGTATTCACATAACAAAATCTTAAATATAGCAAAAACAGTTTATGATGCTGATAATATAATGTCAGTTAGCAAATATATGTCTTCCCATTGTTTCTATCCCAAGTGGAATAAAATTAAAACACGAAAAAATCCTTATTTATTCACAACAACAATATAACTAAATGGAAATACAGAACATACAAAAGTGTGTTTTTGTCTCTTCCTAAAACATCACTTTGACTCCTGCAATGGAAACCCATCTGATGACAAGCTGCTATCTGTTTGAGTCTGCAGAGTTTCATGAGCTGATTATCTTTGTTTAAGGTTGGAGGCCTGTTCTGTGAACCTCACAGCAGAGAATGATGAGAAACATGGAAGGGCTTTATATACAAACACATTTTCATTGTTTATTTTTTGTAGTGCATCTCTGTGGGTTCTGTACATGATATAGTTTTATGTCACGTCAGTGTATCATTTGGTACCATTACTACATTCTCCTCAGATAAGGCAGCTGACAGTGAGGGGTTCAGATGAATCACATGGTAATACAATGAGAATTGGTGGGATGGGTTTGCCAGGATTGCTTTGAGACTTTGAGGAGACGATTGTGATCATGAAAAGAATAAGGAAGTAAGTTTAGCTTGAGCTGGTTTGAGGTTTATTATAGTTTTATTGGGTGATGTTTTGAATCAAGAGGGAAACCACTTCATCTGTGGTCCAAGTTGGATTTAGGGGCCACTTAGTTCATACACAAAATTAAAAAAACAAAACAGATTTAATCATAATTCAAAGAAGTGTAGTACATCCTCTGATGTGGATCAGATAACTTAACTGTGGTTGTCTGAAAAGGTCAGGGACCAGTGGTGCACAGAGGGAGGGCTCAGTTTGTTGAATAATACAACAGACGATGTTATGGGGGGACACACGAAGCCTCCTCCCATGATGCTAACATGCTTCTGTGTTATTTTAGTCTCAGGAAGAAGAGGGATAGTCCATCTGGGTTAGCTGTACAGTCATCCTGTACAGTCCCAGTGAGGAGCGCCGTGGCTCTCTGCAAGGACAGGACAAGACACAAAGAGTTCAGGAGCAGCGGCCTGACATGAAACGCTGGTAGAAGGAGGAGGGAGGGGGAAGAAAGGAGAAGAGGCATAGGGAGACAAAAGGATGGGGAAAAGAGAGAAAACATGCAGGAAAGTCAGAGGGGAAATGAAAAAAGAGAGAGTTAAGAAATAGCAGAAGTGATGAATAGAGGATGCTGAAAGAAGGGATGGATGGAGGGTGTGAATTAAAAGCCTGGACAGAGTGGACTTAAAGGGATAGTTCAACATTTTTGGCAAATTGGCCCATTGCCATAACCCCTATGGTCACAGCAGTAGGCCTTCAATTGTCGGTGCAAGCTATTTTTAGAATGGCGGAGCAGAGCCGCGAGCTGCTCAGAGCTACGCTACAGAGGCTAATCAGATTTCTTGGTTTCCCTCATCAAACTCATCAAATACACAATCAAACAACTCCAAAACGCTCTGGTGGACAAGTTGTGACCTGCACATTCACCACGCTATGAGGAAATAATGGAATGTTAGGAGACAGTTTTTTTTTGAGGCAAGTGCAGCTTGCCGAAAAACTGCCCCCGACGGGAACGCGCTTTAGAGGTTTTGCATGAATTTACCTCTAAAATAACTCTTGTCTTGTAATGTTCTGTTATGATCTCATAGCGTGGTGAATGTGTCCACGAGAACGTTTTGGAGTTGTTGGATTGTGTATTTGATGAGGAAAACCAAGAAATTCCATTAGCAGCTCGCAGCTCTGCTCCGCTGTTCTAAAAATAGCTTACACGGTCAATTAAAGGTAATGAAACTACTCCTAAAACTATAGGGATTATGGCAATTTGACAAAAATATTGAACTATCCTTATATCCCTTTAAAGGGATAGTTCAACATTTTGGCAAATTGGCCCATTGCCATAATCGCTATAGTCATAGCAGTAGGTTCATTACCTTTAATTGTAGGTGTAAGCTATTTTCAGTACGGCGGAGCGCAGCAGCTGGCTGCTCAGAGCTACGCTATGGAGGCTAACGGAATTTCTTGGTTTCCCTCATTAAACTCATCAAATTCAACATCCCAAAACTCCACAGCGCTTTTGTAGACAAGTTGACGGAACGATACGAAACGGAGCCGTTTTCGAGGTAAATTCATACAAAACCGCTGATGCGCGTTGCGTTCAGGGACAGTTTTTCAGCAAGCAGTCTCCGTATTTACCCTGTATTTACCTCGAAAACGGCTCCGTTTCGTATCGTTCCGTCATTATCTCATAGCGTGGTGGTTGTGCAGATCACAACTTGTCTACAAAAGCGCTGTGGAGTTTTGGGATGTTGAATTTGATGAGTTTAATGAGGGAAACCAAGAAATTCCGTTAGCCTCCATAGCGTAGCTCTGAGCAGCCAGCTGCTGCGCTCCGCCGTACTGAAAATAGCTTACACCTACAATTAAAGGTAATGAACCTACTGCTATGACTATAGCGATTATGGCAATGGGCCAATTTGCCAAAATGTTGAACTATCCCTTTAAGGGGATATATATATATATCCCTTTAAGGGGATATATATATATATATATAATTCTCTATGACAACTAATTTCATTATAATGTGATGGTACAATGACATAATGCTACATTAAGTGACATGCCTGTATACAGTGTAACATTCAATATAATGTAAGATGTACTGTAACATGACTGACACCAAGTCATTACAGTCAAAGTTCAAAGGTCAAGGTCAGTGTGATATCACGGTTAATTTGGCCATGACTAAATAATCAATATGCTAACCGGAGAACATGCTAAACTGATTGAAGTGATGACAATTAATATCCACAAGGTAAAAGGTCAACTTCACTGTGACATCACAACATTTAGCTAAAACAATTATCAACCATTATTCAGTGTGCTGAGTCAGGAAGGAGAATTTGGGACTTTATTTCCTGTACCTGACTTGTTTTTGGATGAAAACATCTGTGAGACAATGATTCTGGATCAGTGATGTACTGCTTCTTTTACTTGTATAAAGTTTTTGAATGCCACTGACATTTTCACTAATGTAGAACGATGCACTATGACAGATTCAAGTACAACAGTATAACAGAAAATAGCTTCGCTTCAACCAGCTACTAAAATGCCATTTATGTGCTAATGCTGTGATAATCCAATAATGTAATGCATATATTGAATAGGGCCCTATCGTGCATATACTGCAACATGCTGCAAAATTATGTAACACAATTTCAAGGAATATTTTACTTCTGCTTGCTGTTATGATGATAATTAAGGACATTTTCATGATTGCACTCCTGAACTGAAGTCAATTCTAAGTGGAGTTTTTACGACATGTCACAAAACATATAAAACTGGGAAATGCAAACTGATGAGGAGTGGGAAGCATTCAATTCCCCCATCTCTTGCTAATTGTCTAGTTTAGCAGCACTTTGAAATGTGTGTGTGTGTGTGTGTGTGTGTGTAAATCAAGCGTGTGAGCCTGCAAGCCTGTGAGGAACGCCAGAGGGGACAGCATGAACCCACAAAGCACACACAGCCAGTTAGCCTGTGCTCCGGCCTCGTGTTTAAATCACCTAGAAGTTTGTACAGTCAAGTACAAAGGAGGAAAGATAATGTAAAAGAGAGAGGAGAGAGAGGCAGCAGTAAAAACAATGAAGTGACTTGAGGAGAGGAAGAAGAAGAAGAGGAGGAGGAAAAGAAGAAGAAGAGGAAAAAGTTCAGAGTGGACAGAGAGCAGACTAGGCTACTGCTGCCTGTCATTATGCGTCATAGTCACTGGCACCATCTGTGTGTGTGTGTGTGTTAGAGAGAGAGAGTGTCCAACATAAATGTTACTTGCAGCAGTGTTCAATCCCTCACAAATCCATATGTGTGTGTTTGCGTGTGTGTGTGGTTTGGGCTGAGGGCACCAGACATGCAGGAGGGTAATTTGGTTTGGCACTAATGCAGGGCCAAAGATCCATGCTCGGGGTGAGAAAAATGTCTCTCCCTTTCTCTCTCTCTTGCTCTCTCTCTCTGTCACACACACACACACACACACTTTTTTCCAGTGTAAATTAAATGGAAGCCGACCGTTCACAGAAGCTCTTCTTCTTCCTGTCGTACTTCACAGCATCTCAGGCACCCACTGTAAATGTTCACATAGACATGGCAACTTGACTGTGTGTGTGTGTGTGTGTGTGTGTGTGTGTGTGTGTGTGTGCGTGCGTGTGTGTGTGTGTGTGAGGGCAGTAAGACTTTTAAGGCTCTTGCTGTATGAAAACATTTTATGTACCACGTGTAAATGCAATTGTTTCTAATTCTGTGTGTGTTTTTTTTTTTTTTAGAATGCACACAAGAGTCTTCCTTTTTCTATATACAGTCTGTGTTTCTGTTGTTTGTGTGTTGTTTGTGTGTTTGTGTGTGTGTGTTTGTATTTAATGCTCTGCTATTTTCCTATCCAGGTGAGAAACCAGAATAATTCCATCTCCTGCAATTCAGACCATCAGTACAGTCTATTTAAGAGCCCCAGAAGATAGAAAACAAAATCAAATAACAAATTAAATGGTCAAAGTTGTTTTAGATATTTACTTTAGATATTATTTAACCTGTGACCATCCATCTAGCAACTCAAACACAATTCCACCTTAAACACCTTAAATTAGGTCAGTATGTTTATGACAGTTGAAAAAACTGAAATATGGCCTCAATCTGACTGACTGCCTAATCTGAAACTAACTGGACAACTAAAGTGAATGTAAACGTGTTAGTCCAACTGATACTGGACTTTTCCAAATTCCAGCGCCAATTCAGTGCATTTTACAGTGCAACCATCAAGAAGATTTTATATAGAAAAAAAAGGATGCCCTCGGCCCGCCAACCTGACCCCAGTCATTCGTATGTATTTTCAGCCTGGACCTGGACCGGCACATCTGATCAGAAACTGTAGTTGAGAACTCTAACACCGCATGCTGACATACAGCGAGCAAGCGAAACAGCGACAAAATCTTGTGCGAAGGTGTCCTGATTTCCCGATTTTGTTGCGAGTATATTCTGGGTTCAGAATCCAAACCAATCAAATTATCGAGGGACGTAAACAAACTTCTGGCGCTATTTTTTTTTAGATTCCTGACATTTCCTGGTTGCCGTTTTTCACATCTCAGAGTATTTTTTTAAATTGTATTTCTCTCATATTCGCCTCTCTCTGCTAACTAGCTTGTCAGCAGGAAGCAGCATGTACTTTTCAACCAATAAGAAGAGTTTAGGGGCGGGACACCGCTACAAAATGTCGTCCAGATAGAGACAGAGCGAGCAAGTTTTTCAGGGTTGGGCGACATCGCTGGAGAGAGCGATGTCAGACAGGCTGATTGAAAAATAACACATTCTAATCACTTTTTCTGGCTCGCTCGCGTCACTGCCGTATCACTGTATGTCAGGATGGGGTGTAAGTTTATTTATTTATTTGGTTATTTAGACGGGACAGTGTGTATGGGGTCAACTGGACAGTGGTCCATACAGTATTTACCTGTCATGACGCATATCGCCACCTACAGTATGTTGAGGAGGCGAACTCTGTCAATTATTTGATTTTCCCTGCTGCCTGACGAGATGCTCAAGTCGAGCTATGAGCATAGCTGGACTTAGCTCTGCATGTAAACACACTGATTGTCTCTATTAGGCCTATACGTCTTCTGAACAGTGCTGTATCTTCAGAGCAGGTTGGAGGCTATTGAATACCAGGGCTAGCTTGTTAGAATGCTAACTTCAGTAGAAGAAACAAAGTGAGAGAGACAGAAGTTGACATTGGCATTCAGAGACAGCTGTTAGTGAGTATAATGTTAAACTTGTGTCAGCTACACTGGTAAACAGCTGTTAATGCTAACACTGACTATCTACCTTGCCCTTTTTAACAATTAAAGTAAAAAAAAAAGAAAAATCTGCACCACTTTAATTAATATTATTATATAGCAGGTTAGCTTGACCTCTGCAGTGCAGCTTTTCATCAGACTGCATGTATCTGATATGGCATCCTTTGCTCAGCAGAAATAGGGCAGTTGAATCAGTCAAAACACTACATTCTTGTGACACCCATACTGCTTAACACTCCACTAATTAATCTGCTACATCGTCTGACATCACTTTGCTGCATATTCTAAATATGATAGATAAAGTAAGTTTGTAAAGTCACTCTAACATTTGCCCATGTGGTCAGTTAGTGGAGCGATGTATTATATTACATAAGCATTAAAATGAGAAACATGGACACGTATCATAGATGTGCTCCGGTACAAACACTGCATCTCTGATCTCTGTCTGTTTGTTGCAGTGTGTGTGTGTGTGTGTGTGTGTGTGTGTGTCCGTGCTCTTTCATTTGGGCAGGTGGCTGTTTGACGGCCTCACACCCTGTCACAGCAGCTCTTCATCCTCCTCTTCCTCCCTTCCGCTCACACCACCAGTGGGCAATTATAGCCTTGCCACCATCACCCTGTTTACACCTTACGTCGCCACCAATTACCAGGCTTTGACACCCGGGCTGGGAGGGGTGTAGGTTGGTGAGAGTGGGGGGGCAGATTCACACCCTTGGCCACACTGTCACAGCCTTACCTGTGAATAGATACACAAGCAGGGATGAGGGCGAGTGGGAAAAAACACACTTAGGTTACAGAAGGATGACAGTGTTTAACAATGATGCAAACACATTTTTCATCATCATACATTGCAGCATGTTTATGACCTGAAATCACAGGGTAGGACATGGTATGACATTACTATAAAAAATATAAGAACATCTATAAAATTATCTTTTAAACAAATAAATGTGCTCTGTACTGTACATAAAGCACTGTCAGAGAGAATCTTATAGAAACCTGGTGAACCTGTCACTTTTCATTCAGCGTCAGGTCAAGTTTGGATTTGAATGACATGTGTCAACCGCCAATAGACAGGTTGCCATGGCAGCTGGGATATATCCAACTGAGACCATGATGAGGTCAGATGTTCACTTTGCTCAGTCAGTAATTTGGTTTATGAATAAATATTTGCAAAGCAATCAGCATTCCTCTGTTACCCAGCTGTATCATATTGTATGTCACAATGCTAACTAATAAAGTTGCACACATATTATACAGATGCCGCATTCAGGCGCATCAACACAGCCGCCATCTTGGGCAGGGGTTTCTGACCATAGACATATACAGTATACGTCTGACAAGCGGTCTGACCCTTGTACAACAAATTTCAGTGTATTTATGCATGTGGGTGTGTATCTGAGTATGTAAGTGTATGTTTAATATAAAAATATAAAAAATATATCAATCTATGTTGTATCATATATGTCTGACATTTATAATAAACCAAATGGCTTGAAAATCGGTTGAATATTCAGTGAGTTATGGTGATTTTAATTCTTGATAGACCTCTGGCTCTGTTGACTAATGCAGGAAGTAGACACGGCTTCCCCCTGCTCAAGATGGCGGCCGCGTTGACGTTATCGTTCCAACAGCATCAGAGGCGGCATCTACGTGTATATATGTCTGGTTGCACATGGTAGTATATGGACAAACCTACTCACCATCAGCATGTGAGCGCTTTCACAGTGGGCCCTAGTTTCTTGGCGCAGCGCAGGTGGCGCAAGGTAACGCAGCTGGTCTAATGCAAGTTTCGACCAGCGCAGCCTAGCGCAAAGTCAGATTGGAAGATTGGCAGATCGCGCTGCGCTGAGATAGGCGTGGCCGCGCAGCAGGGGGAGGCGTCACAGATTCAGCTTGGTGCAGTGGAAGTTTTGTGCGAAAATGTCCCGCCGAGGTTGCGCTGAAAGCTTGCCACCTCCGACCAGGTCTACTCTCAGCGCAGGGCGGAGCGCAGCAGGTGCAGTGGAAGTTTGGCTGACTGACCTGCAGTGCACACACGTCACCAAGACCTCACAGGCAGATCTCCACAGTTCCAGACACATTTCAATGCAATAAATATCCACAATAACCACTATTTAATGCAACTAACGGAATCAACACGTGAATTTATATCTATATAGATTGTCCCGTCACATCTGACGTCAGATCAAAGCAGAGATCAAATGTCACGACTCTGCTAGGAACCCAGAGACAGACACCAACTGAAAAAATAAAATGTTTATTTAAGGGGGGCGATGGGTTGGAGCGTGGATCCAGGGGGGGGACAGCTGAAGGTGGGGTTGAGGTGATGGCTGGGGTGGCAGGCGGACGGGAGGACTGGAAGACGGCTGGCTGGCAGGCTGGCAGGCAGGCAGGCAGGCAGGCAGGGCAGAGACTGCAGCAGGAAAAAACAAGTCAGCAACAAGAACAGACTGGTAGCAGAGGTTCTGAGGCTTGGCTCGGCTGGAACTCGACTACAACAAACCATGTGGATTGAACGACGATCCGGCAGAGACTGACAGTCGAGGCAGGACTAAAGTGCAGACTGGGTGATGAGCTGATGGGAAACAGCTGGCTTGATTGCAGCAGCAGGGCAGGTGTGGAGTGGGAGGCAGGCCGGTCCAGGAGAGGTGACAGAGTGCAAGGGGGAGGGGGAACGAGACATAGACATACAAACAGGTAGAGTAACAAAACAAAAACAGACAAACATGCAACACAAACTGTCATGGCGCTGGCCTCGTGACAGTACCCCCCCCCCCCCCCCCCCCCCACCCCCCCCCCAACGGACACCTCCAGGCGGCCCACCAGGCCTGGGCTTCTCAGGGTGAGCCCGGTGGAAGTCCCGAACAAGAGTATGGTCCAGGACGAGGCGGCGGGACACCCAGCACCGCTCCTCAGGCCCATAGCCCTCCCAGTCGACCGGATATTGCATGCCACGGCCCCGACGGCGACAGTCAATGAGACGACGGACAGCGAAGGCGGGGTGGTTGTCGACAATCCTGGGGGGAGGAGGTGGGGGAGGAGGGGGAACCAGAGGACTGGAGACAACAGGTTTTACAGCAGATACACTGAAAACCGGGTGGACCCTGAGGGTTCGAGGCAGTTTCAGGCGTACAGCATTGGGGTTAATAATCTTCAGAATCACAAAAGGGCCAATAAATCTCGGGGACAGCTTCTTAGAGTCCGTCTTTAAAGGGAGATCCTTGGTAGAAAGCCATACCTTGTCTCCAGGTGCATATCGAGGTGCAGGAGTCCGATGACGGTTGGCTTGGTGCTTGTAACGGCCCGAGGCACGGAGTAAGGCTGAGCGTGCCCGGTGCCAGGTCTTGTGGCACCGGCGGACATGGGCCTGGACTGAGGGCACTGAAAGCTCCTTTTCCTGTGAGGGGAATAGTGGAGGCTGATACCCAAAAACACACATTGGAATGGTGACATACTTGGGGCAGACGAAGGTAGAGTGTTATGGGCATACTCCACCCAGGGCGTAAGGGTGGACCAGGTGGATGGGTTGGAGGACACCATGCAGCGTAGAGAGGTCTCTAGATCCTGGTTTGCCCTTTCAGCCTGACCATTTGACTGGGGATGGTATCCTGAACTCAGACTGACAGTGGCTCCAACTGAGGAACAGAAAGCCTTCCAGACAGCAGAGGTGAATTGAGGCCCACGATCTGAAACAATATCTGAAGGGAGTCCATACACACAGAACACCTCTCTGACCAACAGATCAGCTGTCTCCCTGGCCGAGGGCAGTTTGGGCAGCGGCAAAAAGCGTGCAAATTTACTGAAGCGGTCAACAACAGTGAGTATTACCGTGTTACCAGCTGAGGCGGGCAGACCGGTCACAAAATCCAGGGCAAGATGTGACCAGGGGCGACGGGGCACCAGCAGGGGGCGCAACAATCCAGCACTGGACTGATTTGAAGACTTGTTTTGTGCACAAACAGGGCAAGCAGTCACAAAAGATTTTACATCTACCTCCATAGATGGCCACCAAAAACGTCGTCTAAGGAAAGCAAGTGTTCGATTTAATCCTGGGTGGCAGGTTAGTTTAGATGAATGGGCCCATTGCAGTACTGAGGATTTAACAGCGTCTGGAACATACAGGCGACCCGGAGGGCCATTACCTGGGTCAGGTTGTGTCTGTTGGGCCCCTCTTACTTCCTCTTCAATCCTGAGGGAGACTGCCGCAACAATACAGGACTCTGGGATGATGGGTTCCAGGGACGCCATGGTGCCATCTTCCTTCCCATACATACGGGACAGGGCATCGGGTTTGGTGTTCTTAGAACCGGGCCTGTAGGTCAGAGTGAGATTAAATCGACCAAAAAAAGAGAGCCCACCTGGCTTGACGAGCGTTGAGCCGCTTAGCAGACTGGATGTAGGCCAGGTTTTTGTGGTCTGTCCATACCACAAAAGGCTGCTGAGATCCCTCTAGCCAGTGCCGCCATTCCTCAAGAGCCAGCTTCACTGCCAAGAGCTCACGGTTGCCCACATCATAGTTTCTCTCTGTTGGAGATAAACGGTGAGAAAAATAGGCACAGGGGTGAAGCTTACCATCCTTGGCAGCACGCTGAGAGAGAACTGCCCCCACTCCAATGTTTGAAGCATCCACTTCCACTATAAACTGCTTCTCCCAGTCAGGCTGGACGAGCACGGGGGCAGAAGTAAAATAACTCTTGAGCTTGGTAAAAGCAGCTTCAGCGGTGGACGTCCACTGGAAAGGCTTAATGGTTGAGGTTAGTGCAGTTAGAGGGGCAGCCACACGACTATAATTTTGGATGAATCTCCTATAGAAATTAGCAAATCCCAGAAACCTCTCCAACTCCTTACAGTTGCTGGGGCTGGGCCAATCCAGGACTGCCTTTACCTTGGCTGGGTCCATCTTCATCTGCCCTTCCTCAACGATGAAACCCAGAAAGGAGGTTGACGTGGCATGGAACTCACATTTCTCCCCTTTCACAAAGAGGCGATTCTCCAAGAGTCTTTGCAGAACCTGGCGGACATGCTGGACATGGTCAGATGTGTTCCTGGAGAAGATAAGAATATCATCCAGGTAAACAAATACAAAACGGTGTAACATGTCCCTGAGGACATCATTGACCAGGGCCTGGAAGACGGCTGGGGCGTTGGTGAGTCCAAACGGCATGACTAAATACTCAAAATGGCCCAGTGGAGTGTTAAAGGCCGTCTTCCACTCATCTCCTTCTCGTATCCTCACCAGGTGGTATGCATTACGAAGGTCGAGTTTAGTGAACACTGTGGCCCCCTGGAGAGAATCAAAGGCAGAATTCATCAAAGGCAAAGGATACTTGTTCTTAATGGTGATATTGTTTATCAAACGAAAATCAATACACGGTCGGAGGGACCCATCCTTCTTGCCGACAAAGAAAAACCCTGCACCGAGGGGTGATGAAGAGGGACGAATGAGGCCAGCGGCCAGGGAGTCCTTAATATACCTCTCCATGGCCCCCTGTTCAGGCTTGGAGAGGCTGTAAAGGCGGCTGCTGGGAAGGGGAGCACCAGGAAGGAGATCTATACCACAGTCATAGGGACGGTGAGGGGGCAGAGACAGAGCACGGGCCTTACAGAATACGGTTTGGAGGTCATGGTAATCTGAGGGAATGGAGGACAGGTCAGGGACTTCCGGCAGAGGTTCAGGGCTTGGCACAGAATAAGGTGGGGCTGACTGCAAACAATTAGCATGGCAATGAAGGCTCCAGCTGATGATCTTCCCTGTCCTCCAGTCAATCTGGGGATTGTGTTGCGCTAGCCAGGGAAGACCGAGGACTACAGGAACTGAAGGTGAGTCAATTATGTGAAAGCTGAGCTCCTCCTTATGATTACCAGACACAAGCAATCGTACAGGCACAGTCCTTTGAGTTATGTTGGCCAACAGTCTACCATCTAGTGCACTTGCTTCAAGGGGCTTATCAAGACTGACAGAAGGCAGGTCTAACTGCTTGGCCACAGTGGAATCAAGAAAACTTGCATCTGCACCTGAATCTAAAAGGGCAAAAATATCAATGGACTGACCTTCCCATGACAATGTTGCTTGCACCTGTGCTCGGGGTTGAGGGGAGAGGGGAATGGAGGTGTGGCTCGCCAGGATTCTCCCCGTTACTGGCGAGCCCGGTCGTTTGCCGGGCGATGCGGACATGAGGCCAGGAAATGACCAGGTCTCCCACAGTACAGGCAGCTGTTGGTCTGAATACGGCGCTGACGCTCCTCTGGCACCACTTGGAACCGTCCAAGTTGCATCGGCTCCGGTGAGGGCTCCCTCCTGGGCTGGTCTGTGGCTGGGCTTCCACCACCTTGGTGAACTCGGGGACCCGAGGCTGACGGAGGGTGCCCTGGGGTTGTAGTGGGTGGGCGCTGCTGCTTCTCTCTTCTCCGCTCTCGCAGCCGGTTATCTATACGAATAGCTAAGGAGACTAGACCCTCCAAATCAGAGGGCTCTGGGTAAGAAACCAGTTCATCCTTAATCGAATCATTTAATCCTTGACAAAAAACAGCCTGAAGGGATTCATTATTCCATCCACACTCCAGGGACAGAGTACGAAATTCAACAGAAAATTCAGCAACACTACGCATACCTTGGCGTAAGGTGAGTAACCTTTTCGAGGCATCCTGGCCATGGACGGGGTGATCGAAAACCCTCCTCATCTCAGAGGTGAAGGCAGCATAGGAGGCAGTGACTGGAGACTCTTTCTCCCACAGGGCCGCAGCCCAGGCCAAGGCACTCCCACGTAGGAGCCCCCTCACGTAGGCCACCTTTGACTGCTCTGTTGAGTATGACTGGGGCTGTTGGCTGAACACAAGATTACATTGTAATAAAAAGGAACGACACTGACCAAAGTCACCTTCAAACTGGTCTGGGGGAGGAACCCATGGCTCCCTAATGGGAACGGAACTGGGCCCGGAACTGGGTACTGCTGGCGGTGGGGCTGGTGGCTGAACCTCAGGGGTTGGGGGCTGATTCATGTGATCACGAATCTCCAACACACTGCAGCTGAGCTCTCTGAGGCCATCCATCAATTCCTTCAGTGCTTGGGTGTGCTGCCCCAGCATCTGGCCATGGTGGGAAACTGCCTGGCGGACTGGGTCGGTGTCTTTTGGGTCCTGCATGGCCGGATCGTGCCGTCACGACTCTGCTAGGAACCCAGAGACAGACACCAACTGAAAAAATAAAATGTTTATTTGAGGTTAGGGAAGTGAGGGAAAAGGGGGGCGATGGGTTGGAGCGTGGATCCAGGGGGGGGACAGCAGAAGGTGGGGTTGAGGTGATGGCTGGGGTGGCAGGCGGACGGGAGGACTGGAAGACGGCTGGCTGGCAGGCTGGCAGGCAGGCAGGCAGGCAGGCAGGGCAGAGACTGCAGCAGGAAAAAACAAGTCAGCAACAAGAACAGACTGGTAGCAGAGGTTCTGAGGCTTGGCTCGGCTGGAACTCAACTACAACAAACCATGTGGATTGAACGACGATCCGGCAGAGACTGACGGTCGTGGCAGGACTAAAGTGCAGACTGGGTGATGAGCTGATGGGAACCAGCTGGCTTGATTGCAGCAGCAGGGCAGGTGTGGAGTGGGAGGCAGGCCGGTCCAGGAGAGGTGACAGAGTGCAAGGGGGAGGGGGAACGAGACAGAGGGGGAACGAGACATAGACATACAAACAGGTAGAGTAACAAAACAAAAACAGACAAACATGCAACACAAACTGTCATGGCGCTGGCCTCGTGACATCAAAGGCTGTCGGTGTGTAAAGGAAACTCCACCTGAATTAACACAGCAGGGACGAACTGGCACTGAAAAGCAGCTGTGGATGTCCCAAAAGCAGGACTGAGGGTGGATGACTGCATGTCGCTGCCGTGTTGAGATACCACTCTGCCCTTGTGATGATGCTTTATTTATTTATTTACTTATTAATTCAGTAGCGCGAGCGACCGCATCACGCAGCCGTAATGAAAAACAAAACACAAATCTTCATCTCTCTTAGCCCACCACAACAGCCTCGGTATCAGATAGTCAGTATATAGCCTACTACAGTATACTCAGCATCTCTATCACAGAAAAAAAAGAGAAAAAAAGAGACGGACAGAGAGAGAGAGAGAGGAGGACAGAGAGAAAGAGAGAGAGAGAGAGAGAGAGCGCGTCCTTTACGCTGATTTCATTCAGCATGGTGTGTGATTAGTGTAGCCTACATCTCTCATCTTGCTTACACAGGGTTTGAATAAATGTGAGTTTCTTTATTAGTTTATTAGTTATTAGTTGTTGTATCTTACACTGAGCACCGGTTCTCAGTGTATCAGATCAATCCTGGTTAAGTATATTAGTAAACTCATTATTGGTCACTCTGAGCTCGGACCTCCGGACCAAAACAGCTGTTTCCTCCTGGGAGAGGTTCGGCCTCTGGCGTCGCTGTCTCCTCCGTCCATGTCAAAGTATAAAATGACAAACTTGCAGTGCGCATCACCCGCGGCACAGTTAAGGCGAGACACCCCAGGTGAATAGGGTAAAAAATTTAACTAACAGCTATTGCCATGAAACTTTCTATGTTTATTACTTAGATTGAGACAATTATTTTTTGTATTACATGTTTTCTTAAATATTATGCTTACATATGGAAATTAGACATTATATAATTAAATATGCGTGAATTTGTGTACATTTCCAGACCCGAAATCTGAAGATTGGATAAAGCCACTTTCAAAATTCTTGTTTTATTTTGTTGACATATTAAAGTCAAAAGTTTTTACAGAGGGGATTTTGGATATCTCTTTTTATCACTTTGTAAATGAGAAAATACTGTCACCAGCCCTAAAAAATCAAATTTCGCCCTGTTTTTAGGTATAAATTGTTGTATAAATGAGGCTGTGAATGATATATCAACAATCCCCTCTGTAAAAACCTTCAGAATATAGGCAGGAATACAACTGGAAGGTTTGGTGTCTATAAGTGCTGCTGAACTGGAGATTTCGGGTCCAGAGTATAAGAAAAAGCTCATTTTGAGAAAACGGCCTTTAAAGATTCTATTGCAAAAATTCCACAAATTGGCTCTATGCAGAGCTCTACTTCCTGAACTTAAGGCAGCTCCTTTATTTCCTGTATTACATTATTGGACAAACTGATGAATCCAGGTGTGTCTGACCATTGTGACTACTCAGACACACCTGGATTAATCAGTTTGTCAGTAAATAAAAGAGCTGCCTTGAATTTAGAAAGCAGTGGAGCTGTGCATAGAGCCCATTGTTACTGGAAACAAGAGTGTCTGGCCACTGTGAATTTTAAGGTGTGTGGGCCAGTAGGTCAGAGAAAAAAATAAAAAAAATAAAAATAAAAATAAGAAACACTTTAGGTGTAGCCTAGTTGGGCTCATCTGTATGACAACCAATGTTTTCAGTTTCTCTCTGTCTGGCTAAAAATCATCTCTGGCCCATGTCAGTGTCACATCCGTTTCACCTCTGTCACTGAGAAGTAAACTACTGCACAACACGTGATTCTGAGGATCGATGTTAATTTTAAGCCCTGTACCAGCGCAGGGACATATTAAATCTCCGATCAGTTCATTCAGACGTCTGATGTGTAAAAAAAAAAAAAGCCACCGCTGTGTATCGCGCTGTCTCCGACGGCAAACACTCGTTTTTTTACGGGTGACAGCTTCCGCGATGACGCACTTTGTAAAGGGATCTTATGGCTCGGTGAGTTTCTGTGCTGTCTTTTGTTGTCTAGCAAGTGAGAGTTGCTGTTTTATTTTACGTGAGGATTTAAATCGATTTCCTTTCCCCGTTTTTAAAAGTCCCTCCGCTGTTCAGAGCGCGTCACGTGATGCTTCTAAACGAATCACGCTGTCGGAAAACGACACCAGCCAATGAGACCCTCCCTCGTACTTTTACGATTCGTCGCTGGTACAAAGGAAATGACCATTTTTGGAACCGACACATTAGTGCAGGAGAGAGAGAGGGAGAGATAGAGAGAGATAGAGGGAGAGCTTCACGGCGATACCTGATATGACAGGAGTCTGAACAGACGGCTCGCTCCGCGATAGAACGCTCAGTTCTGGTGAATTTAGGAGAAATCTACAGGCGACACCAGTCAAAGTGAAGTAAAATAAACACCCATAATGTGTATTTTAGACTATTTTTTTGTATTAGTCTGAAAGAAGACATGTTATGGAAGCAAAATAGCCCAAAATCTCAAAATTGATAAGTGCATGAAAAAACGATGTTTTTGCCTGCCGTGTCTCGCCTTAAAGGTGAGGAGAGGAGCTCCTTTGATTGGTGAAGATCCGAATCGGCTGTGTTAATCCCACTTCTCCTCCTCCTGTCTCCCTCCCGCCCTCTCTCCTCCCCCTTTGCCGTTTGCGCCGGTGGGAGGGACGAGGGGAGGGATTGCGCTGGTCTAAGTCTGACTGCGCGGCCCACCAATCTTGCGAAATGGACCTGGGCCACACCCCGTTGGCGTGGCGAAGCTGCGCTGATGTTAGACTTCACCTGGTCTAAGAAACTAGGGCCCAGTGTGTTAATATGCAGCTCAAACTCTCAGAGCTGTAAACGTGTCAGCACAGGGGTAATACGAAAAAAATACTACTGGATTATACACAGTTGTACAAGTACAAAGTATATAACAGCAACAGATCAGGAAACAGTCAAATGTCTTGAAAATATAATTTTCATCGTTTTGTATGATAAATAGATACATACATGTTTGTAATGAGAGTGTGTTAGACCGATGTGTTTCCTTTTGTATATAACAACTGCCAGGGCAGCATCTGAGTTTTTATTTTTCAGTTAACTGTACACAATGTTTTTTGTGTAGGCCTACATCATTTTGGTTCTAGTACTACTTACATAATTACAATTATGTATTACATTCCGTGTAATATCTACACACTTCTGCTTGTGCAACTGGGTGTAATACAACCTGGCACTTTAAACTGATGTGCACGTTAGGGCCTTGTGCAATACTACACTTACATTCTAGGGCATCGTGCAATACATCCTGGTACCTATGCACTCCTGCACTCATGCACCTTATCTCCCAGAAACTCCTATGGTCCCCCTACCCATGTGTTTGTCAATATGTTTTATATTGTCATTGTCATCTTGTTGTCCTTTTGTTGTCTACTGTACTGTACATTATTATGTGTATTGTCATTGAACTGTTTTTATGTTATGGGACTCCGGATGGAAATTAGCACTTTTGCTATAATCCGGCACATTTACATGTTTTTATATCCATTAATGTGCACTGTCCCATCCAAATAAACAAATAAAGTAAAGTAAAGTAAGTGAGCCTGTGTGTGTGTGTGTGTGTGTGTGTGTGTGTGTGTGTAGAGGTGCTGCACACAGAGGTGAGTGTGGTCCACTGTGTGATAGGCTGGGACAGAGGGCTTGGCCTGGAGCAAAGCTATGATTAATGGACACACACACACAAACACACACCATCATCCGTCCTCTCTGTCCCATACTTGGGTCATGTCTTTTTAACCCCGTTAACCCACTGACACACACACAAACACACACACACACACACACCTGGGCCAGTCTGTTTGGAGCAGTCAAGCTGTTTTTTTTTCCACAGGGGAGCGGCGCAGCAACCTCACGGCCGCAGTAATGTCTCACTCAAACAGAAGCTCACACAGGACAATGGTGAATGGAGTGTGTGTGTGTGTGTGTGCATGCGTGTTAATGAGCTGACCTGCTTGGTCCACCTGCTCTCCCCAGCTGGCCGGGCTGAGACCCAGTCACATGCCGTAAATATCTGGACGAGGCTCCGCTGGGCTTTACTTCACCTCCCTCCCTCCCTCCCTCCCTCCCTCCCTCTCTCTGGTCTCTTCACCTCCCTCCTTCCACCGTCTCCCCTTGTGTTCATCTCCATGATGTCAACTCCCGCTGTTTCTCTGCATCTCCTCTCTCCTCCTCTCTCCCTCTGACCTCATTCTCATTCTCTCATGTCTTCTTTTTTTGCCCTCTCATGTCCTCTCTTTTTTGTTCTTGCTCACCTCTCTAAGTTCATTCCCTCCTCTCTATCACTTCTTCCTTGGTCTGTCCTCATCTTTCACATTTTTTAGCTTATTATCGCCATGCCTTCATTTCATCCTCCCCTTTGATCACCTTCCATCATTTCTTCTCTTATATAATATGTTTCTTCTCCTTCATCTCACTTTTTTTTCTATTTCACCCAACTTCCTTGGTATGTTAAGGTGTTGATAGTGTCTAAGTTTAGCTTTCCTGCAGGCCAGTAATCTGATAACAATTTGGACTCATTATGGGACAGGTGGCTCTTTTCAAGAAAAAAGCACCAAAATGTTGGTGCTTTGTTTTTAATGTGAGTCCCCTTTCTTGTTAATCTGTGAATCATTTTTTAAGAAAATGATAATTTTGTGTCATATGTAAATTGATATATATATATATATATAATATATCTGGAGATTTGGCCATTGTGATGTTGTGATAGATACTCCAAGTCCTCCTCTTCTTTGGATTTATTTTCCAAGAAAAATAAATTTGAACTTTTGGTATGAAGACATGAACTATATATCAGCTGTGCCACCGGAAAAGTTAAAACCAAACTGCTGATGAAAGCGATAGAAACGGACCTGGTTGCTATGATGTGATGAAAAGTCTTTATAACGTTTTCCTTTTGAGGAGCAGTGGAGACAAAGGAGGTGAAAGACATCAGAGGAAGCATGGGACTGAATAAAATCATAATAAACATGTTTTACAATATTGCATTGCCATCCCCAGTGATGAAGTTAACATGAAAGTTAATATCGGCTCATGCCTGCATGGCTAACACACTTTCTATGAGTTAAAACTTTTCCCCCCTATAATTATGGGAATCTGCTCATCATTTATTCAGAAGTCTATGATATTGAATTGTCTAATACTTAATACTTAATAAAACCATTTTTGTGACAGGAAAATCGGCCTTGTCAGGTATAGCATATCAGGCTACAATTTTAAGCTGAAGCTGTCATTTTAATAACATCGTGGTGACATTTTATTATTGTATTAATCATTCAACATGAAATGACACTTTGAAAGGCTGACATTCTTCAGTCATTTTAAAGTCACTAAAATATGACAGTTAAAGTATGTGTAAACTTTCACTTATTGGTATTTTTTCTTTCTTTTCGTATTACTTTTTTTTTTCTTTTTACTTTTCTTCTCCAGAAACTTCCATCACCAAATGATTAATTCGCTGATTTGAGGAGGCAGGCTGTCAGCATACTGTCATGGCAATGGATCCTTTGGTACAGCTTTCCTTTCTCCTAGAGCACATGCAGTGATATCAATGACAGGTTTAGCACTAAAAACCCTTAGCTGTGATTGTCTTTGATTAGAACTGTAGTTTGATCAAACAGTAGTTTGAGTATATCTTACATTACAACGATAGACAACAGGCCTCTCACTTCTTTCAGATCACGGTCATGAGTGACCAAAGCTTCAGGGGCCTGTTATTAAAAAGGACATCAGAGTGTCATGAATAACTGTGTAGGGGTGTGTGTGTGTGTGTGTGTGTGTGTGTGTGTGTGTGTGTGTGTGTGTGCGCAATGATGTCCCGAGACCGAGAGGTAAATGAGTGCGAGAGGGAAAACAAAAGAAAAGAAAACAAAAAAACGTAATGTTAATTAATTTTCTAAGTCTGAATTGTTGTTTTCTGTGGTGGTTATAATTTAAGAACAAGTAAAAAAGAAATACAATAACATTACATAATTCTTATTAAATGTAAAACAGTTGGGGTAAAAAGTTTTAAATGAAATAAATAACTTATATAAAATACCAAAAAACTTTACTTTCTTTTTAATCTCTGAAAAAAAAAAACTTACTATTAAAGATGTATCTGTTTTAATCAGCATCAATCTGACATCAGATTTAGTCACATGATGTTTGACATAAGGCCATTAAGCATTATGGTTATGTAAGGATACAATATATAAGGATATTCATTGATTTGCAGGCAGTAAATTAATGTCAGCTGTGCAGGTGACTCAGTGTGTAGTGGTTTGTTAGCTAGCAGGCAAATGGCTAATGTTAACTAAGACATTTATTTTCTTGGATACAGAGGTGATGTCTTGCTAAAAGACTGAAGGTAAAGCTACCCAGGGGTTGAGCTACTAAATAAAAATGGACTGCGAGCTATTAAATCAAACATAACGATTTCCAAAGAAGAATTAATAAGGATTTTAATATTAACGGTTAGTTCTATTGTAGATGAGCTTGATCTGAAGGGTTAAAACATCAGCATGAACCCGGCCTTCAGGGAAGCTTTTGCTATAATCTGGCCAAGTCACACTGTGACCAAATTAAAAGGAAAACTCACTCACATACTGGGAAAAAAATTACTAGATTAATACTCAGAGGTTAAACTGATGAGTTTGACCAAATCCACATCACACACTGGATGCACCCTGCAAATAGACACAAGCATTTAAATAGTGTCTCTGCAAGCACTTCCTGTGGTACGGAATATAAATACATGGGTCCAATCCTCTAAAATAGCCAAAAAGAAAGAAGTTATTATCCACAAATGATTGATAAATGAAATTACATTTTATTAATGTTCTTGTTGCAGTATATTGTCAAGATTAACAGTCTGTGCTTGGTTCCCAGATTCACTGTGTGAGAAGGATGCAGAGAGAAAGAGTCCTGACTTGTTAATGAATTCAGGTTTGACTCTAACAACCGACACAGTTAGGATCTGTGTGGGAGACCTGTGTGTGTGTGTGTGTGTGTGTGTGTGTGTGTGTGTGTGTGTGTGTGTGTGTGTGTGTGTGTGTATGGGTGTGTGTGTGTGTGTGTGTATCTACAGTAGGTGAGTCTGTCACATGCAACACTTCAGATGGCTGTACATACTATAAGTACACACTTTCATACACACTTTGCAAATAAACAGCAGTGTGTGTGTGCTCATGTGTCTGCATCAGTGTATGATCACGCACACTTATGCTCGACTCCATCCTCCCACCTACACTCTACTGTGTGTGTGTGTGTGTGTGTGTGTGTTGTACAGTACAGCAAGTGCCTGGCGGTGTGTGCTCCGTGTGCCTTTATGCAAGGCAGGTGAAAGAGGTAAATTGGGCCATTCCATCATGCGATGCGGGGAGGCCAGGCTGACATGCTGATCAGGTGTGCATGCATAATGGCCACCAAAAATAAGCTCTGTTTTGAATAATGCCCCCTATCCAAAAAAAAAGAGAAAGAGTAGAAGAAGAAGAAATGCGGCGGTCTGCTTCTGGTCCGGCTGGGATCTCATCCATCTTAACAATGAATGGAAATCAGAGACAGACTGCCACCGACTGGGGCCTCCACAGAGCCCACTTACATCTCTTTCTCCCTCTTTCTCTCCTTCCTGCCTCCTCTCTCTATTACAACTTTATGCTTTGACCCTTTCCTCTCCCTGTCCCCCACTCTTTGACTATGTATATGTAAGGGATAATGCCCGACGAGGTGTCCGATTATCAGAAATTAATGGACGATGCGGAGGCGTGAACCGTCCTCCGCTTCGCGTCGGACGGTTGCTTCCGCGAAGTCCATTAATCTCTGATAATCGGACACCTCGAAGGGCATTATCCCGCTTATACCATGGTCACTTACGAGATAAATACATATTAAATCAATTACTTGTAATTTAATGTTGTTTTTACCGTTAAAATTTTGTTTTTACCGTTAAAATCATACGTCTTTAAGCGGCTGAGCCGAGCGGACTATTTAATAAACTCGTCGGCGATAAAAGAGAAAAAAAGAGGGACCCGCTGTGACCGCAGCGTAACGTTACAGCCAGTGACTCTGCCACAGCCTGATAGTTGATCAGTAAAGGGAGGTGAGGTGACGGCTTAAATGTTACGTGACACAAAGTATTATTTCAGATGGCCAGTGCACTTCTTACCGCTGGTGTGTTTACAGACTCCAGTGCCGTGATGCGCTGAAAAAAAGTTGTTTTGGTCCGAGTGTCCGTTGCCGTGGTTACCAACAAGCGTTTGAGCCAGCGCAGTAATATTTAGAACGTAATCAGGCTATTTTACCGGAACATCTTTATAGGTGTCCATTATCACTTTTTAATGGACACCCCGCCGCCAATCAGAATCGAGGATTCACCCAGACCATGGTATAAATATATATAAACGTACATATATGCATATACATATATATATATATATATATATATATATATATATATATATGTGTGGATGGACCATATTATGTTGCCAAAAGTATGTGGACATCACAGCAATTACTTAAAGGGACAACGAGGAGTTTCTCCAGCGGCAGAACGAAAAATTCCGTGACAATAAAAAAGTCTCATATTAATATGGATGAATCTACGCTACCCGCACTTGTTAATGGGCCCATTTTCGATAAATATATCGTTTTGTCTCTATCGTTATTTTGTTATTATAAGTGGTGGCAGAAATGCTGGGCAAGCCGACTAGCATTTCTTTACTTTCGGTTTTGTGGTGAGTCATGAGAATAACGCCGCCGAATCGCCGTTTATGGTCGGAACTACGACGGTATCTGATCGACTTCGAACCTCTGACTTTAATTCTTGATGAATGAAAACATGAGTCTGTCTTGCGCTGGTCAAAGAATTTCACGGTGCGCGGAGGCTCATAAATGTAGTGTGAAAACGCTTTGCTTTTCCAAAACTCCTCGTTGTCCCTTTGAGGGTAAGGCTAATGGTGCAGCTTCCCTCAACGATGCAACCTCTTCTGAGCTTTGCAGAGGAAAGGTGCTCTTGTCAAACATATTTTGAATTATTTCAGTATTGAGTTTATATGCTTCAAGTAATGTGTTTAAACAAATTATGCAGCAAATGTGGGAGGAATGAGGAGCTAACTAGTGGCCCAGCAGAGAGCAGCTTTCTCCAGCCATGTTTCCATTTCCATAGCTGTTATTGTACTTGGCTGTCTGGGGCTTTTACACACGTGGTGGTTGATGTATAAAGAACAGGGTTGTCATGTCACAACAAAAGCACTTTGGTCAAAGGTTAGTGAAATATAGTTGATGTAGATCACAGTGTACACAGGTTTTTCTATATTAAACCCAAGAGTCATGAGGGTCATGACAAATCCATAAAAGTACTACTGGTATCTTAAAGGGATAGTTCAACATTTTGGCAAATTGGCCCATTGCCATAATTGCTATAGTCATAGCAGTAGGTTCGTTACCTTTAATTGTCGGTGCAAGCTATTTTTAGTACAGCGGAGCGCAGCAGCAGGCTGCTCAGAGCTACGCTATGGAGGCTAAGGGAATTTCTTGGTTTCCCTCATTAAACTCATCAAATACAAAATCCCAAAACTCCACAGCACTTTTGTAGACAAGTTGTGAGCTGCACAACCACCACGCTATGAGATAATGACGGAACGATACGAAACGGAGCCGTTTTCGAGGTAAATTCATACAAAACCGCTGATGCGCGTTGCGTTCAGGGACAGTTCTCCGTATTTACCCTGTATTTACCTCGAAAACGGCTCCGTTTCGTATCGTTCCGTCATTATCTCATAGCGTGGTGGTTGTGCAGGTCACAACTTGTCTACAAAAGCGCTGTGGAGTTTTGGGATGTTGAATTTGATGAGTTTAATGAGGGAAACCAAGAAATTCCCTTAGCCTCCATAGCGTAGCTCTGAGCAGCCAGCTGCTGCGCTCCGCCGCACTGAAAATAGCTTACACCTACAATTAAAGGTAATGAACCTACTGCTATGACTATAGCGATTATGGCAATGGGCCAATTTGCCAAAATGTTGAACTATCCCTTTAACTATCTACTTCCCAAATGTACATTCACAAAACCATCCTTGTTTTGATAATAGATAATATAATCTTGTTGCAGCTATGTTTGTGATTACTGATTTCTACGAGACATGGTCGAAAGTGAGAGTCAGATTAGGTGAAAAATAAATAAATTGAAAATGTTCACAAGGACCAGTGAGGTAGGTCATAGGACTTGAGGTGAAGATACCTCCTAGGGCATATTTCTTCTTTATTCCCCTCCTCCGAATCTAAACATGCAGTTTTTCTTAATCTCCTTGCTGTCTCCTCCTCCCTAATTCGTCCCTCCTCTCTCTCCTGGGCAAAGAAACGAGCTGGCAATATAAGTGTTATTCATGGCTTGGACAGAGGGTGAGTTTTATTGCAGGTAGATAAAAAGATATTGTCCTTCTGCTGCCATCTACATGCACTATGTACACTGTCGTTAAGCCGTGATGTGCTTCTCTGCAGCAAATAGAGGTGCAATTAAGATACTGCAACAGTGTCGCTTTAGCGTGAAGAAAAAGAGTAAAATATAAGTAGTGTACTTTACGTAGTACAGTTGGAACGGCCTGCATGCAGCCTGGTGGGGTGTATCACTTTAGTGTTTATAAAGACACAGGTATGCATTGTACTTTAGTGTAGTGTTTCAAGGTGGCTGAGAGCACTGAGAGTACAGCTACTCAGATCTTTCAACCCCAGTGATTCATCAGGAGACTTTCATAAGAAAGATACATAGCCTACATATATTTTTAAAGGTCCCATGTTGTATAAATGTTGATGTCTATGATTACCAAGCAGATAGGTTCTAATACTGTGACAGTATCAAAGCCTCAGTCCACAGAGAAATGCAAACAGTGTGTATTCAAATACGGAGCCTCAAAACCAGCCGTTAGGACTTCCTGTGACTTTGTGATGTCACAACAAAGCATATCACTCTTGGTTATGGCCCAAAGTCCCTCCCTCCTGGTGTCTCTATATGTTTAATTGAAATTTTCCATAATTCTATTCACTCGCTCAGATCATGGTTAATTAGCCAATCAGGAAAGAGACTCAGACTCTCCTCCCTTCTGATTGGTTGGTACTAAAGCTCCAGAGAGAAGCCTGAGAGAGATGTAAGATATGTTTCTGGCTCTTAAAACAACAAATTCATATTTTTATGTAACACTTCATAGAAAACAAGTATAAAGGTGTACAATCTGAAATTGTGAGTGCTCTGTAGTACCTGTAAAGGCCCCATGTAATTGATTTTTTATTAAATGATTGAAAAAAAATGTTCAAAGACACAGGTTGTAGTCCACTCCAACGAAGGGCAACGTGAACAAGAACTTACTTCAGCTGCTTGGTTTAAACCGTGGAATCTGTTATTTCAAAGGATGAGGACTTATAAGTGCAATTGATGGAATCTGTTTTTGTCAGCAAGAACACTGAGCTCTTAATACCAACAGGTTTAATGGCGATTAAAAAAAAAAAAAAGGTGCACACCGTGGTCTTTGCTTACCGTTAAAGGATAATAGCAGATGAAGCTTGAGGAAGAATAATGAACGGCAGAGGAAAATAAATGATAGTGGTGCGAAGAGAAGCAATGAGGGGGCAGAAAGTCGAAGAATGAAAAGAGGTTACCAAGGGCAGTGATGATGAGGAGAGAGGAGGAGAAAGAAGAAGAAAAAAACAAACAAACGGGCGACGATGCGGGTGAATGTAGAAGAAAGACGGAGAAATAAAGGAAGAACCAAGCGAGTAGCAAGGACAATGGTTGGGAGGGGGTGGAGGAGGGTGGGGGGGGGGGTACGGGAGCCGGAGATGGAGTGGTAAAGGATGGAGTGTGGATAGAGAGCGAAGGGGAGGACAGGAGGGAGGAGGAGGAGGAGAAGGAGGTGGCAGCGGCGGCGGTGGCAGGGCGTGTTTCTATGTGTAAGCGTTTCCTTCAGCTGGGGTGATTGAGCACCTCTGCCCTGAACTCTGGGTAATGAGCGAGGAGAAAAAGGAAAAACTTCTGCCCTGGAAACTTCCCAAATTATTTAGAGGCTTATGGTGGCGGGAAAAAAATTACAATATGCAGAATCCACCTTCTCCAGACCGGATGAAAAATAATGAAATTCTTTGTGACAGCCCTTCCAACCTCTCGCTGTATAATGATTTTTTTTGCTCCCCCCCCCGCCACCACCACCACCACCACCATCCCTACCCGTCCACCCACCACCACCTCCACCCCCCTCCTCCCCTTACATCCTCCATCCTGGCTGGATGGCTCTCCCTCAGCCTCCCTGAGCCTGTAGTATCCCGGTACATCTGTTTTGCATGAGATGCATAAAATGACAGGACTTAGACAGCCACTGCATCTAGTGACAAAGATTACTGTCAGCCACCTTCGCCAGTTAATACATCATTGCCACTGGTCCGTTCCCTGCCTCTGTCTCCTAGCGACAGCCTATCCCTCGGCGAGGCCTGGGCCATGTGATGAACCCCCCCACTAACTCAACACCCCCCCCCCCCACACACACACACACACCACCATCACTACCACCACCACCACCTCTTCCAACACACCTCCCTCTACTACTCTTCAGCTTACCTTTTACATTAAAGGGAAAAAAAAAGAAGAAGAGGAAGAACTGCTATTTTCAACTTTACATTTTTATTGTATTACCATAAAATATTGGTGGGAGCATGGCATCGGCATTCATATCTCAGGAATTTGATTCTGCCGGTGATTATGCTGTGTTTAGACTTGTTAATCTGCAGCTGCATGAGAGAGAGAGGGAGAGAAAAAAGTGGGGGCAGAGGTGGGGGAGAGAGAATAATATTTGCTTTTGGATATTAGTTTTTTCCCCCTATTAGATACAGGACATAGAAAGTTTTAAATGGTGCGAGCAAGCGGGGTTGGAGGGAAGGTAGAGGGAATAAATCATCTCTACATGCAAATGGTGCACTGGGTTATCTGATGGTCCACTGGTTTAAAAATTGTTGTTGTGGGTTTGTTAGGTTTGGTGAAGCCGGTACAGTTGTTCTCTTCCACTCTGCGTTTGAAAAATACTCCATTTCCAAAACAATGCAGACGCTGCAAAAGGCCTAAGATGTGCCTTTGTTGTCGTTTTTTTTTTTTCAGCCATCGTGTTATTAATACCAATACACAAAGGCCTACATTGAGTTTGACTACATGGCACAGTGAAGTCAGAGGCTCTTTAAACTCCAGAGGAAATGTTAATTCTCCAACACATGTGTGATCAATACAAATGGGTTGATTACATAAAGTCACAACCCTTATGAGCCCATTTTACACAAGTTGACCTAAGTGTTGCACAGCTATGTTAGAAGAAACACTTGGATGTGCATGCAGCAATGCAGACTCACACCAGTCTTGGTTATGAGAGCTAGAACATTATAATTACATTATAAATAAGTCACATTGGCGCAGATGAAGTTGCAGGAATGAGAGGTTATAATGACCTCAGCAGGATTCATCTGAACGCAGCGGGCCTGGTTGGGTGGAGGAGAGACCGGCTGCAGCGTCATTTATACGTGTCTTGCTTCTTATGTCATTTTTCCATGTGCATTGACCTATTCCAACTTACTACCTGGCACACATGTAGCATAATTGTGTATCACTACTTACTTACACGACTTATTAATACCACCACCCTGTAATTACAGCACTGCAAACACACAAACACCGATCCCCGCGGTGTGACGCTCACACAACAAGACAGCGAGAGAGAGAACAGCCTCCGATTTCTCCCCCGTCCTTGTTCTTATTCCTTTGTCTTACATTCCTCTGTTCTCATTCGCTTTGGCTTTTGTTGTTTTTTTTATTGACTTGCGATACTTTCTTCTTGTCATTATTTCTACCTTTTCCTCCTCTCATCCCTCACTTTTTTCACCACCACCGCCCTCCCTTTTCCCCTCCTCCCTCCTCCCCTTACACTGACATTGTAATGTTACTGCACACGACTTTATCTCGCCTGAAAAGGTGAAGCCATGAATGATCTCTCCAATTTAAAAGCACTCAACCCTCACGCTGCCTGAAATGAATATTTTGCATATATTCATGCAACAATGATTCAATTTGAGGATATTATTTGCAAACAGTGGCTGAATTCTCTGCAGCATTAATAACAGAGCGGCGGGCCAATATCACCGGGATGAAAAATGTATTTATTCTGACATGTTTAGAATGAACCGGCGCGATTAATTAAAAAGTAAACAATAAAGAGTCAGATGGAGAAAGAGAGATGGGAAAGGAGTCTTTGAGGAGGTTCACTGCAAATTTGTGTTTTCTTCTTTGCTTGTTCTTCTTTGCGGCTGTTTGACTGCAGAACATGACTTTGTTATCTGAAGTTGTTTTATATGGACTTTTGGCCAAAAGGGGGGGAAAATTGGATTGTGGTAATGCTCACAGGAGCCGGATGAGCTGCAGTAACACATCGCTTATCTTTGACAGAAGATAGAACATGGACAAACTGTGATTTCACCAGAAAGAGAAGAAATAAATAGGGGAAATGATGTCAGTACATTTTCTGATTTTAAAATAAAAAATAAAAAAAAGAAAGAAAAAGGGGAGGAAAAAAACAGCCTCTGAAATCCCGCGGTGGTCAAACCCTGGTAGAGATTGTTTAAACAAACCTTCTCTAGTCCGTGACGGGAGAAGTTTACAACGTGGTACAATTAGTCTCCCAGCTAATTCACAGATTCTACCCAGTTCCATGTTCAGTGGCGGTTGAGGGAGATGGGAATTAAAGCGGTTCCACAAGTGACCGTTTTGTGTTTAAGCAACATCTGTTCGGTGTTTTCTCATGGTGAGCTCGCTCAGTTTGGGACATACAGTGGAATACAGTGTAGTACAAGCTCTGGACAGCATGCAAGGAAAAGAAAAGTGAGTGAGTCAAACAAGGTGTGGGGACTTTTAAACTAATAGTTTGTGCACAGGGCTCAGGTGTGATCACGACCTTTGACCTTTGAGTCATACAGTATTTTCACCATGGAAACTTTCTGTCTTTGTGTCACACCTTCCTCACTACATTCTGTAGAAACATGGGCTCAGAGTGATGGCTGTTACAGATACAATAAACAACACAATAAAGCATCACCAAGGCGGTGCTAATGCAACAACAATACATACTGACAACGGGTGCAGCGAGGAAAACATGAGTAAGTGTCAGTCAAATAGTTCCTGCTATAAAAAAAAAGAAAGAAAAAAAGATTGATGATTCAACTCTTTATTATTATAAGTTTCAAACTGTTCTAATCAACATCCATCTAAATGCACATCTCGTTAAAAAAAAAAAAAAAGATTATACTTTTGTGAAGGCTGCGGTAGAAAGAGAAGAATAGAGAGTAAACTCTGGAATAAAGTAAAAAACAAAGGAGAAGCAGTAACTCAGACAAACAGTTGGGATCATTAGGTGGGTCACTCGCAAGATACGACCAGTACGCCAACACAGTCAGTCCACACAACACGTACAAGTCGACCCACTCGTCAAGGGAGAGGAGTAAACTTTTTCTCAACAAAATCACAACAGTAGAAATAACTGGAAATCTGAACATGTTTAAAATTACTTTGGTGAAAAACATAAACGGTTTTTATTCATTCAGTAAGCCAAGGGGTTTAAACAGAGGACAGATGTGACAGATGTGACTCTATCAGAATCTGATAAATTCTTCTCTGGTTGATAGTGAATAATATTCCATTTATCCACGTTATTATACAATGACCCATGGGACATTTTTCAATGAAACATGATGAATCATTTGAACAGATTGTTGGTTGTACACTATGCTTAGAAACAATATTTTCTGTTATTTTTTTAAGACTGATATCAAACCAAATTCTTCCCTTTTTCTTTTTTTTCTCAGCACTTTTCATTTTTATTTCTGAAATGCACCTTACCTTTAAAAAGTGAAATTATGTATTAGAGTAAAAATAAATGTTTGTGTTGGCGATAAGCCACTAACAGGTAACAAGTTCCACTGGGTACAGGTAGTTGCACATGCTCTGACAGATGCACCCATCCCTCCCCGTGTTGCTTTTGTGTGTAGTGTCAGTGGAGAGTAGGATTTCACTCATGATAGTTAATAGTAATATGGAGGATTACTGATGAGTTAAATGAGTAAATAATTTGGCTGTGGCATTTGGCAGAGGGGAGGTCTAATCCTACTAAAATCGGCAATATAGGCTGCAGTACTAGGATGTGTGCCAGTGTGTGTGTGTGTGTGTGTCTGTGTGGGTGGGGAGGGGTGTGTATATGTGTGTGTGTGTGTGTGTGTGGGGTTGGGTGGGGTGGTGGGGCTTTACAGAAGTTCTCTCAGTGTGAATCAGTTTCCTGTGTCATTAGTCTAGATCCACTCTAATGATGGTCCCACTGGAGCGCCACTTCACACACACACACACACACACACACACACATGCTGAATTCCAGCCCCGCGTTGAGTGCGGCAGATATGAGAGGCCACGGTTGCATATGCGAGCATATGTATGTAAATTCCCTCATTTATGGCATTATCTGGAGGAGGTATTGTCTCTCCAACGTAATGTATGACTGCCAGGGAAACATGAAAGAGACAGAGAGAAAGAGAGAGGCTCATATGCATGCAGAGAACCGATATGGCATAACATATAATGACAGTTCTCGCATGTGGAAGAAGAAACAGGGAGGCAAATGAGAAAGAGAATTAGAGAGAAGGAGAGTGAAAAACAGTGAGACAGAGGAAGAGAGAGAGAGAGAGATGAGAGACAGGGACGGGGAAATTGAAGAGGCATGCAGAGAGCACGGGAGAAAATGAGGAAAGAGTGGGGGTAAAAAGAGCAAAACAGGGCTAAACTGGTGTGGGAGTCAATCTGAACACACACACACACACACACACACATGGACAAAATATACTGCCAATATCCAGAACTTTTAACAGCAACTTCAAATGTCTGTCTATAGAACATAAACGACTCAAGGTGGGAAAATCCGGGCACATTCACCAAAAAAAAGAAAGAAAGAAGGGCAGTGTCTACTAACATACTGCAAGTGTGGTGCTTGTGTGTTATTCTAGGCCTGAATAAAGAGAGAGAGAAGTCATCTGGCTTTGAAAAATAGCCATGTTGGGGAATATGACTAGCTCAGCCTTTTAGAAGATCCTGAGCAGCAGTGGGAAAGAGAGAGAGAGAGAGAGAGAGCGAGAGAGAGAGAGAGAGAGAGAGAGAGAGAGAGAGAGAGAGAGAGAGAGAGAGAGAGAGAGAGACTAAAGGTTGCAAGTACAGTTGTATTTAAAAAGAAACATTCAAAAGTAGGAAATTGATTTTTAGATGTTGCTGATTAACATCATTAAAGGTAAACTTCAATATTTTGAGAAATATGAATGTTTGCCTTCATGGCACTGTTCTCGTGTGTGTGTGTGACTGTGTGTGTGTGTGTGTGTGTGCAGGGCTGGATCCACAGTCTGGTTTAGCATAAAGACTGGAGGCAGGGGGTGAACAGCTTGCCTAGCACCAACTCTTAACGTTGATTTAATTTCATTTTATGGCTGGTTTGTTTAACCTGTATATGAAAAGAATGTAAAAATGATAATATGTGTTGGAGCTGCTCTGTGCATCCATCTGTCCGCTGCGTCTGTGCAGCAGCTCCAGCTACACTACAGGTTGCTAGAGACGGTCAGTGGCCACATGGGTTAGTGTAGGTCTAGGAAAGATGCAGAGTGCATTATTATTTTTATGTCTATCACTTTTCTTGGAAGAAAAAAAAACATTGCTTCCCCTAAAGATGTAATGTTATGTAATACATTATTTTTTAAGCTTATTATTCGGTATAATTTGTCTTCCTTTATAAATATATACACATATAAAAACTGACATTTTTCATGCAGTTTTTGGCCCCAGAGAAGGAACAGAGAGAAGGAATAAGGATGATGGGAAATAAAGAGGTGACTCTGCGTAGGAAGTGATAGTAGGCCTGAGGATAACACAGACCTTAAATAGCACTGACCCTTCTGACACAAGGAAAATTACCATTCTACCTGTGAATGAATGAGTGTGAACATGTGAGCCGTGACCTCCGCTGACACAACTATTTCCTTACACTGTTGTCATACAAAGAGAATTCTAATCTTAGTTGCATACACGTCCGTGGGTCGCACATCAATGGAAATTCCCTGTTAACACACTGCAGGTCCGTTACCATTTTGAATTGGCAAAAATTCACATATCAATAACCAAACAGTCTAGTAGATTATTATTAATCACACTTGTGCACTTCTTCTTATGAGGTGTTAAAATGTCTTAAACTGAACAATCATTGTTTTCTACACAACACAACTCTTAGGCCTTTTGGTATTAAGCTGTTTATTGGGTGCCCACCATATGAAGACCAAATGGGAAGTACATGCAGGAAATTCCTTACTCATTGTGGTTCAGACAGTTGGATCAGTTTGCTCTGTGTTATCTCACCATGTTGGTGATTTGAACCCCTGGATAATAGTATGATGAGCCTAACCAAGACTTTTCTTTTTTTTGCTATATTTCTAAAGTAGCTGTTGACCTTGTGCATGGATGAGCGAGTTAATGATGAATCTTCATGCTGCTGCTATTAACCTTTTCATTCCCCCTTTGCTCTCTCCACTTCCCTGTCTCTCTTTCTGACCATCCATTCATTCTGGCCATTCCTAACTTTGGTATTAGATCATGGTCACCTTATACCAGTCATTACTGACCAGGATGAAACACCATGTTTCCTATGTTTTTAGCTTTATCAGCTATGACTGCTGCTGCTCCCCTGGTGAAAGGCAACTGTATTTCCTGTTCGGTTTTCTATACAGCTCATGAAAATATTAGAAAGTAATGATCTCACAGAGGGACACACCAGCCAATGACTCCTCATGTACGCATTTATCTTTTTTATTGTGCACACTTCACTGAATATATTGAATTAATTACTCTTCATGCATCTCTCTGTTAGTTTCTCCTGATTGACATAAGCTCAGAGAAGGTTCTATCAGTAGGACCCAGATCTTCTCATTCACTCTGTTTTATCACATTTTATGAGGATTCCTGCGAACCAATCATTTTCCTGCTGTCAGCATCCATGGCTGCCTAAGACACAGTGCCCAATGATCTTCAGTCATTGCCCCTGACCTCTTGTGTCACCACAGCAACTCACTGGCAAAGACTCTCACGTTTCTTTATCTTCTCTTTTGTGCACATTAAATCAAACAAGTTACTTTAGTGATTTTTAGTGAAAGGTTGGGTCATTTCCAACTTCCAACCATTTTCTTAAAGCCTAGCCAAAATCACATTGCCATATTGATTTTCAATAGTTTCAGAGAAATGTCCTGATGTCCTGATGACCTGAGCATTGGACAAGTAACTGTTCTGTGTTGTTTCTAGATAAACAGACACATTTTGTTTCATAATTAGCTGTTGTGTAGATGTAAATAATGGGTTTTTTTTTTCATCTCGGAAGAAAGTCTCTATGTATTTGCTGAAGAGGGAAGGTGAAAGCTGTTTCCAAGCTTTTGTGGATATGATTATCATGATGAATTTGACAAATTAAAAGCACATCTGAAAATGACCTTTGCATTTAAAAAGTGTCTCAGTGCCCAATAACAACAAGACCGGCGAAGAAGTGAAAGATAACCCACGACCGGTGATAAAGTAAATCTGTGCAGAGATTTTCCCTCGGAGCTCAACTTCTTATTACTCTCCTACAAACAGTCCTGACAGTGCTGACCTTCACCTAACTGGAATCCAGCATGGAGGAAGCTATCATAATAGTAACTGTGTTAACTGAGAGACTCATCAAGTGTAAACAAACTTCCAGCAGCACTTCTTTCCGTGAGGATCTACATCCGGCCTTGCATCTTTCCAGTCAGCTGCTGTCTCTGACTGGAATGCATTACAAAAACACCTTAAACTGGATAACTTCATCTCCATCCCGGCCTTCAAAGAGGCCATCTCACACCTTTTTACAGATTCTTGCAGCTGCTTCCCTACTATTTAACCCTTTTCCTCAGTTTCTGCTTGTTGAATGCCCATACCTGCCGCCGTCGGCCTAGGCCACTTTTTGTGACACACTGTTGGTACTAATTACTGAAACTAACTCTGTCTTTTGGTGTTTCTGCGTTTGCAAATAATCCTTACTGATAACCCTGTTCTTTACCCTCTCTCAACTTTTAGGCTCTCTAAAGAATCCTGTAATGTCTGTAAAAACCTTGGCTATTAACTCTTTTATGCTTGTAAAAATCTTGTCTATTAATTATTTTTATGCTTGGAAAATCCTTGTTATTAACTTTTATGTCTTGTTCTTGCTGAATGTTTGTATAGTTGTGCATATTTGCTATTGTCTTTTAACCTATCTTTTCTCCCTCACAGCCCCCCTCCCCTCTCCCATCAAGAAGCTTATGCCTCTTGTCAGGCCATCATTGTAAATAAGAACTTGTTCTTAATTGATTCTGCCTGGTTAAATAAAGGTTAAAAAAGGTTACGCACTTTTGACTGACCTCTGACTGAGCTGTTTACCTGTTTCCCTGGCGATCTGGGTCGACCAGCCTTGACTGGTCTGGACTAAAACCGGCCTTTGACTTGACTTGACTTGACTTGGTTCATGTGCCGTGTGAGCAGCAGCAGCAGCAGCAGCAGCAGCAGCAGCAGCAGCAAGCGCCCGGTTCTCACTCTCCCTCAACGGAAGCGGCAAGAAAAAAAAAAGAAGCTCTGCCAGCCTGATGTGTTTGCCAGTGTTTACCACTGCGTATGGCACGTCGTGCAGTTCGGACTGTCATTCATACTTACACTGTAAATATGGGAAGCAGTGTAGTGGAAGGGATCTGAAAATTACTCCGCCTCGTGCCTCAGTGACGAAATTAATAAACAGAGGCATGGGAGCGGAACGGGTTTCGACAATGCAAGTCTCTCTCTCCTTCTCCCTCTCATCACATCCCTTTCTTCTCAGCCCTGCTGTCCTATTTTCCTCTCCCTCTCTCTCGAGTGTGGCCTAATAAGGCTCAATTACACGGAGGTTCTTTCATTCATTATAGGCATGGGGCCTGGCTTCTCTTTGTGGACTCCTAATAAATACTAACGCAGAGAAATAGCCGGGGCCTGGGCTTACTTATGAACCCGTTAATAACCGGGTGCCGCTGCCGTGATGAAAACAGCTTTCTCAGCAGCCTGTCTGGTCGCCACGCAAACACAAACACACATGGAGAAAGAAAAAAAAACACACAGAGAGAAAGAGAGAGAGAGAGACAAGGGGCTAGCGCTCTAGTTAGCCTCTGAGACAATGCTTCAGCGAACGACAAGCGCCTGCAATTAGCGCGTCCACGGCGCGGGGATAACCCTATACGTCTTTGTCTGTTTCAATCACGAGGGGACGCCACTCAAGGTAAGAATTAGGGCCCGCGGATGCCGTCAATTTCCCTTAACCTGTTTTATAGCGCTCTATGTACAGGTGAGCACATGATAGATTGTTTGCGCCGGCCTATTAAAAAGTGGCGTCGAATCTGCTAATGGCAAAAGGTTGGAACACACCATCCAGGGGTGATGGAGACATATCAGTGTTTGCATCTCGCCTGAGTGTGTGTGTGTGTGTGTGTGTTTGTGTGTTATGGATAGCAAAAGAGGAAATGCCCATTTTCACAATTTATGTCCCTCTCACTCACTTCCTCTCCCATGACAGACCTTGATATCTAATGCAAATCACACTCTATATACCACAAAAGACTTTCAGCCTGCTTCTGTCCATAACATCATTGGTGGATACACACACACACACACACACACACACGCATACACATACACACCCCGCCTCTCCACACAACAGCTCAATCTGCCCTCCCAGAGCCTGTACACTGTCATTGGGAATCAGACAGACAGGCTCTTTATGGCGGTCTTTACGACTCCGACTGAAATAACTGTATTCCCCGGTGGGAGATAAAGTGGTGGTGGGAAATGTAACTGTATACATTTACTACAGTGAGAGAAGGAGGGAAAGCATACGTAAGATGAGAGATGTCCCACACTGGTCAATCACAAGGGCTGTATTCATTCAAAAACACCCTCCCATTTTTCTTGTCCTCTTGTCTCGTAAAGCCTTTCTCACTCAGGCACATCTCATCTGTCCATCTCTACTCTCTCCTCTCCTCTCTCTCCTCTCCATGTCTTTGTCCATCCTCCCCTCTCTCTCTCTCTCTCTCTTCTCTCTCAGGTTTAAACCCGCAACCGTAGCAGAGATTGCCGTCCGAGGTTGTCTCGCAAGATGAAAGATGGCACGGCTGTGGCGCTCGGGGACGATCGCACCCTCCGTGACACACTCACACACACACACGCATACACACGCACACACACTCCTTTCCCCTCTCTCACACCCCACGTATGTCCCGCTCTTTCATTCGCCGCCGAAATGGTCCCTGCCTGGGCTAATTTACATAATACACTTCTGACACCTTTACTTTATTCATCAATCACACCCAGGCAGCTTCTCCAGGTCCGGGCTTTTGTCTGAGCATGTCTGTGGCTGTGTAAGGCTAGGCACAAAAGATTAATTTCACAGCTTTTTTTTCTTCTCTTCTCCTTCTTCTTCTTCTTCTTCTTTCCCCTCCCTCTTCCTCCTTTTCTCCCCCCACCCTCCTCATCCTTGTCCTCCTCTTCCTTCCTCTCGTTCATCCCTCTCTTTTATTTCACAGATACAAAGCCTGCAGAGTGACAGCAGCCAGATAATGAAAACAACAATGCAAGCATTTTTTCCCCCCTGTCCTTTAACTCAGACAGGTTGTATTCCTAGATTCTCTCGACAGTGTGTTATTCCTCTCTTTCTTCCGCACTCCCTCCCACTGTCTCTCTATCTTGTTCGTCCTCTTCCTCGTCTGCACCTCCACCATCTGTTTGCAGTTCTTTTTCTTCTTTCATCTTCATCATCCCTCCGTACTGTACTTGGGCCGACCAGGGGAACAGATTCCTTGTCAGTCCTCATCCTGCCATCATCCACCTGTCCAACACAAGGCGCTTCGCCTTTTTCCTCTATTTCATTAATTATTTTTTTTTTTACCACATTTACATTTGTACTTCATATTTAAAAGTGGATTCCTGCTTTTTCTAACAATGTGAGGAGAAAATAACAAATCATCCTGTGTGATTAAAACAATAAACACAATGTGTTGTTTATTAGTTCCCTCTGTCGTTATCGACCCACATGCGTGCCTCACATTTCAATTACCTGAAATAAATGAAATAGGGCTTGAAAATCTCACGCTTGTTCGTAGATGGAGATGAGAGGGCAACTGTCGCTCAGATATCAATTTTGAACAGATGGGTTGCCATGAGGGGCCATATCTTCCTTTCAATTAAAAAATCTGAAACAGTCATTGTCTTAACCGTCATGCAAAAAAAAAAGAAAAAAAAAACACACAGATGGGTTTTGTTTGCGTCCATGTCGGGGCTGAAGCCTTTTGTTTTTATTCGCAGTCAAGCCGCTCATTGGCGACCAGTGGAGGTGGTCCGCGGTGGCGCTGGGTGGCTGGGTGGCTGGGGGCAGGAGCAGCTTCTTGCATGAGAAATAAGAAGAAAAAGCTGCAGGTGAAGGAGACGCCAGGTGAGGAAACGCCTCAGGTTGGGCTGTGACCCCGAGGTCAAAGCAAAACAAGCATGGAGATTGCACACCTGGGTGTGCACGCTTCCTCATCCCCCCTACCCCTCAGTCTTTGCCCTTGCCCCCACCCCCCCCACCCCACCCCACCCCACCCCAAATCCCTCACATTGTGTGGCATCTGAACCTAGCCAACAGAATAATTAGCCCCAGAGGCCAGTTTAGCAGGATGGAAAACAGCATCTCAGTGAGTCTTCTGCACCAAATAGCAGTGGAGCTGTGTTGGCGTCAGTATTGCTTGTTGACCCCTCACTTACCCCAGCTCCCACTATTTGTCTGCTTGAGTCCAAGAATGTTCTTATACTTTGTCATTTTAATAGGTGGAAAACAAAAAAATAACCATTCATTCATGTCAAATCATCACACCAGGGCAGCCTTCACTAGCAGCTCTTCAGTTTAGAGTTTAGACTCGCTGATCAGATCCCAGCAAGAGGGAGAGCAGATAGAAGCTGCACTGGAAGGTTTTCAACAAACAAGAGACAAAGTTTATGGTCCAATGTTGAATGTGTGACAGCGTTGATGATTTCAGGGTTTATATTTCTTGTTCTTCATGGGCAATATCCAGAATCCTGACAGACATAACATGATTGTGAGCTGATTTGTGTTTTTTTTTTCTTACACAGAAAACTAGATATTCAGATGTTCCGTCAGGTAGGGAGCGATAAAGAGGCTTTACAAGGAATCATGCAGGACTCTGCAGCACAGCTGCTGAGGAACACCGAGAGACAGAGCAGAATAAGCGGAAAGTTTTAAATCATAAAGTTTACTGTGGTCATAACGGACAATTGGATGTTGTGTAGTGATTAAACACTGAAACAAACTATTACATTGAGTTGATACACAGAAGAAAGTCTAATTTGTGTCATATATGTGGAAAATAGGAGAACATTGATAGGGCATATTGTGATTTTTTTTTTCTTGATTTTGACAAGAAAGATAACGTTAAACAAGTCAAAATTAAATTGGCAATAATTTATCATTGATGGTTGCATCATATATTATTTTAAGATTAACAATTATCAATTTGTTAATAACAAAAATCACAACCATGATCATCTTTTTTTTTTTACTATTGCACATTAAACATTGTTTTACAGTAATGTGTCTTTGTCCAATGAGGACTGAAACATAATCTGACAGAACCTTATATTCATATTGTTTATTCAGCACAATATTCTTAAGGTAAAATTAACATTTTGACACTGGAAGACTTGCCATAATGAAAACTACTAAGTTTTACATTGTTTCTAGTGATGTATTAACAGTTACAATTTTGCTGATTTGATGCCTTTTAAGCATTTTGAGCATTTTATTTCCTCACAAGGACGCTATAGTGCAGCTGATCTCCTGTCAGAAGTCAGAGGGATCATTACAGAGGATCCTGCCTGTCACATTAGCAGATCTTCTCACTTTTAATCTCAAGGACTTCCCACTTTTCCAAGCAGGTGTTTAGAAGTCTGGGTTAACACCCCACCATCACGCGCCCATCCACCCTCCCTCCCACCCACCCACTCACCCACCCAAACATTTCTCCCCGAAGAAAATTAACACTCTCCTCCCACCCCAGGTGGCGAGGGGAGGGGCAGCAGGGATGGAGAGGCAGGCGGGGCGGAGGAGTGTCGAGAGCCTGATTTATCTGAGCCTGTCAGGCCCTGGGAGGCCTCAGTGGGTGTTTATGTGTCTGTTGAGAGGGAGGGGGGCAGAGGGGGGGGTGGGGGGGGTTTGGATGTTCAATGTGTTTACAATGGGTGCTGGGAGAGAAGTGTTTCTCCCACCTTGGCCCCTGGGTTGGCACAGCGGAAGCCCCTCTCTGCCTCATTAGGACATGTGAGTGTGTGTGTGTGTGTGTGTGTGTGTGCGCATGTGTGTGTGTTATGGGGGGGGGGGGGGGGGGGGGGGTGCAACAGTGTGACAGTTCAAAGTGACATTCACACTCTTTTTCTCCTGTCCTCCTTCTCACTTTCACTCACACACACACACACACACACACACACACACACATGAAAGGAGAGGAAAAGGTGTCAGTATGTGACATTAGTCTTGATGCCTATATGATACCTCTGTATATTTGCAAAACCAGCGGCTCAACACACAAGCATATGTAACCAGCACACACACACATGGACTACACACGCTCAGGCCAGGTTTTTATTATTCACTTCAGCCGTGTGTGTGTGTTTGTTGTGTTTGACTCTCCGTCATTAACAGGGAGTTCCCGTGATTTGAGATTTACAGCTCGGTGAATCATCTGTACTTTTAACACATTTTTAGCTTTAACTCCAAACTCTGCATTCCCTCAGGGACAATATGATCCTTTTTACATCTTGCTAATTACCCACTGAGTCTAAAATTCCATTTAACCTTGCAAAAATTAGGACAAAGCCTTGCTACATTTAGTAAGTGGCTGTCTATATCAATATGAACATTAAAGATCTTTTTTTTTTCCCCTTTTATTTGTATCAGGAAAATCTTTGAATTCACTAGGCAGCAGCTACGTCTAACTCTGGCTGCTTAGGGATCCCAACTGCATTTGATTTGTGTTCTCTCCAATCGCTGCAGGCTGTCTGATTGACAGGTGATCAATAAATGTCCATATTGTATTACTGTAAGGTAGTTGTCCATGTTTTATTTGATTATAAAGAAGGTCTATTTTCTTAATTAATACAGGGAGTAAACAATAAGTATCAAAGCTTCAGTCCACAGAGGGATGCACACAGCCTGTATTCAGAAATTGAGCCTTAAGACCAGCTGGCTTGACTTCTGCGACTTTGTGATGTCACAACAAAGCAGTCACTGCTCTTAGACGTTCCCCAAAGCCCCTCCCACCTGGACCTGTTGTTTCTAGAGCTCCAGAGAAAAGTGTGAGAGAGGAGATGTAAAACTGCACTGTGATGGTTTCTGGTTCTTAAAACCACAATATATCTTCTTATGGATCAACACTTCAAATAAAACAGGAAAAGTTTAAAATCTGGACCTGGGTGAAGAAACTAAATACCGACTGCTCCACTGAGGATCCGCCTCTGGCCACCCTTGGGTCTGGCTGACACCTCTGGAAAATGAAAACGGCAACTTTGCTTAAATGTCTCACCACCAAGTTCATTTAGTGGCTGCTGTGGAGCTTTCAATCATATCATATGATTTCGCTCTCTTGTCATGGAATTGTAGGAGGGAATTTGATGAAGAAAATCTTCAGCTTTGACTTAAACATGATGGTTTACAGCGAAAAGTGGTTTTGGAAGTTTTGGAAGATCAAGATCAAAGCCCCACACGAGCACAATGTCTAAGAAATAGTTATAATAGTTACAGCGTGCCGCGGCATGTGATTATCTGAAATAAATCAAGGTCACGCAAAAGCAGAGAGTCTACAAAACCGTCCTTTAACCACCTGCATTGTGATGCAGTGCTTATTCAACGTCAGTTTCATTGTCGGCGCTGCTCATCCTAATCCAGCACCTCCAGTTCGGGGCTTGCATGTATTTCCCGCACATTAGCATACAAGATTTATTTCACTAAACCCATTAAAACTAATAAGCACACAATTACCAAGCGCAGAGCAGGGAAAATATGCATATCAAAAAACCGCCAGAGCTGTCATATTGTCCTGAGCGTGTGCCAAGCTCTCCATCTTGACCATGTGGTCCAGGATTATAATAAGAACTGTTCTCTGAAGAAGGCAGCTCCAAGTGCTTTTACAGTTTGAGCCACTTACTAATTGGACAAACATAATTATTGCATCCCAAGGTAATGGGCATTGTCTTCTTTTGTCATTATAGCAGAGTACCCTTTTTTTTCTCCAATGATATGTTTGTGCGTAGTCAGTCAAAGGTAAAGGTTGTAACAGATGATTTGTGCAAAAAAAAAAAAAACGAGGTAGGAAAAAAGATATCAGCGAGGAGGCAGTGAGGATGTCT
The DNA here is from genome assembly GCF_045865225.1 of Trachurus japonicus. Classification (NCBI taxonomy): domain Eukaryota; kingdom Metazoa; phylum Chordata; class Actinopteri; order Carangiformes; family Carangidae; genus Trachurus; species Trachurus japonicus. Next base: position 31,397,236 of record NC_140921.1, on the reverse strand, counting down.
TTTTTTAACTGACAGGGAGCAACAATGAAGAGATGAGGGACGGCGATAGCATAAATTAGCAAGAAGCGTCTCTTTTCTCTTCCGATTCCTTCCTCCAGATGCCCTCTTCCTCTCTTTTACTCTCTGTCACTTGCAATCTCGCTCTCCCCCTCCTTCCCTCCCTCTCTCTCCTCCTTCCACACTCTCTCCAAACCCAGCTTCCACTCCTGATCTATCTTTCTCTCTTTAAAGATGGGCAGAGTGTCACACAGAAGAGAGGAGGAGTGGAAGCGAGGAAGGAGGAGGAGGAGGAGGAGGAGGAGGAGTTGGAGGTGGGTGCAGTGGGGGGTGGGGGGTATGCACTATGCAAAGCAGGGCCTCGGTAGCCAAAGTCGGGGAGGCTGAGATGAGGTGTCAGCATTGCACGCGCGCACTGATGTATGAATGCGGCGAAATCAAACGCGTCACTCGACAGACAGGAGGGGGTTGGAAAGGTGAAACCGGCAACGCCGAGAGAGAGCAGCTGTACATCGGCGTCAAGGTGCTACCATCCCATCCTCCCTTTCCTCTATCACTCTTCCTTTCTTGTCTTTTTTTTTTTGTATTCCACTTATTTATTTATTTGCCAGTTTTTTTTCTTCATCTGTAACTCTCTTGCCGCTGCTTTTCCCGCTCGGTGCTGCGGAGGAGGCCACAGCCCTAACAAGGTACAGCGGTCACAAAGAGAGAGCGACACAAATAAAGAGACACAGAGAGAGACAGAGAGAGAGAGAACACAGCTACTCAGAAAAATATTAGCATATCCCCTAAGGAATACCAACTAAATTGATACCGTATGAATGCCACCCCTCCCTCTCTCTATTTTCACTCCTCCTCTCTTTTATTCTTTCCTCCCAGACCTCTCCCAAGGTGTCACAGTGTCTTATTCATTAATATGTGTAAATCCTTGTTTTCGTCAACACTGCGGATGGTGGGCGACGTTGCTGAGCGAGATCTGGCGGGACCCGGCAGTCACCCCGCCTGACTCCCGACGACCCTGGTTCATCAGCCGAGGCTCGTCACACTCCGAGTGATGAGTGAGAAATAGTGAGGTGGAGAAAAGAACAAGGGAAGGAGGAGGAGGATGAAACACAGAGAGAAATACAATCTTTCTCAGATAAAAAAGATTTCTGAGCCGGAATGTGTCTGTGTGGTTATGAACTACCCCGTTTTGGTTTCCTGTTTTATTACAAGTTGTCAAATTTGTGGCTGGAATGTCACTTATCAACCTGTTTCTGAAATAGAAACTGACTGAAACTGACACACTAACGTTGATCTTTTTATTGTAATGTAGCCGTTTATAAGTATAAAATTCTAACAGTTACAGCGTAAAACATGAAGGAGTACAAAACTAGCTCTTTCACACTCTTTAACCCTAAACCCCAAAAAGAAAAAGAAAAAAAAAGTCACCTTAATAATTTATAAATAATTTTGTTTGTTTGTTTTTGCTTTGGAGAGGATGCTGCTGGAATTTTAAAAGTTTATAATTCCATGATCCCACCATCACCCACCATCCTGATTCTGTAATGCTTCATTTATGAAACAGTTCATTATGCTTCAAACTGTGTTTCCTGTAGTACAGCAAAACATGCATAGAAGGTGTTTGCTTGGTGTTGCAGGTATGTTGGCCAGCACAGTCACTTGATTACCAGATACACACGGCCTCTGTTTCATTTGACCTTTGACCTTCATATCTTATCAGTTTCAGTATGGAAGGAAAAGGTAAGCCTGTGTGGCTAACTGATGTTCAACACATGTTCATGCTTTCCATTTGTATATATGATTATCTTATTATCTTATTATTTCACTTTGACAGAGCCTTCGTTTGACGCTTTAAAGGGATACTTCACCCAAAATCGATAATTCACCAATTTTCTACTCACAGTCGTACCAAGGAAGGGTTTGGAGAACTTTCAGAGTCATCAAAACGCTTCAGGAGTTCCAGGGGGGGTCCGGCTGGCAACAGGTTTTCATATAATGGCGTCGGATAGAACTCACTTCTGAATTGTCCAAAACACACACTATCCAGATACCTCCATACTGCTCGTCCGTACTGACCCAAGTGTCCTGAAGACGCCACATGAAAAAGTTGTTTGGTTGTTCGGGGGGAGGGCAGCTTCAACATATAGAGGCAAACAGCCACTAACACTCACATCTCACCTTCGACCAATTAAAATGTTTGGACCATGGGAGGAAGCCATAGTACCAGGATTGAAACCAAACCCAGACAATGCACATAATGTCAGTGAACAGGTGAGTGAATCCAGCCTCTGTTTGAAGAGTAGGGGAGACCGGGGATGGTTGTAACAAAGGGATAGTTGTAACACTCTCAGTTTGACCACTCAGAAACAAGCTGTGGTGATGTCATCAATACAGTCCATGCCCATGCCAAAACTGTCTGTTCTGGAGCCAAAAAACGATTTTTCAGGTAAAAGTAAATATTTCCAGCACAACTATTTGTAGATACAGTTGTTTAACTTACATAAGCTCAAGTAGTTTCTCTAGTTTAATTAGATATGCTGCATTAGTGCTAGCTTTGAAGCTAAATGCTAAAAATGGTTAGCGTTTTAATGGCTGCCTGGCATGGGGAGGGTTGTAACTGTTCCCCTTATGTTGACATTTTGTATGTACAGGGGTGTCCCTGCAGAAGTTCTCCAAAAGGGAGCAGCTGAAGTCATCCAGGGAACATCTGTGAGACGAGTCGTCAAGGCTACAAAACACACACACCAGTTCATACTTTATTATTCTTTATTTTATTTATTTTATGTTATATATATTTATTTTTTTATTGTATGTATTTTTATTGTATTTAACTTATACTTTTTTATTTATTTTTTTATCATTATTTTTGTATTCTGACAAGTTTATGGTTCCTTCTTTATTATTCATTAAAGTGTTTGCATACATTTTAAGTGTGGATCTTTTTTTAAGTATAATAATTTAATTGTTACATCCATCTTCAAGTAGTGTTACAATTCACCCCGGTATTGGGGTAGGTTGTAACAAGATACCTCTTTGTGTTTGACATTAATTTAGATAATCTGTGATGGTGTAGTAGAAGTCTAAGTGTATGTCATTTACAGCAAATATGGGTACCACATGTCAAAAATTGAGATCTCTAGCACCAATAACCACTGAGTTACACTTGCTCAAACAAAAAGTGTTACTATCATCCCCGGTCTCACAGGTACCTGCAGTGATGCTATACTGTAGGTCTGCATAGGAACAACTGTAGCAGATCAGCCTGCAGACTGCTTCTGTTCAAACTGATAATTAGGAAACGCTAACCGGATTTACCCAGGTGAGTCGGTCTGTGTGTCGCTGCAGAATAGAGTGACGCTGTCACCACGGTAACTGTACACAAAGGTGGCAACAACTGAAGACATAATAATCCAAAATGTTTTTAATGGGGGTAAATGCATGTGGCTTTGAGGATGTGATGTCAGTGGTCCGCAACAGTAGCGATGGGTTTGCCCCTTAGTTTGACACTGCTCGTTGTAGTGAACTGAGATAGCGTACCTACATCCCATCCATACTCAAACTGTGGAATACGTACAGTCTCCACTACATCGTCTGCTGAAGATATCCAATGTAAACATGGCACAGAATCAGACGTGTCATATTTTGCGATTAATTACACATATTAAGGTTCTTAAAAGCAAATCAAGCTGTTTTTGTCCCTGAGTGCTCTCACGGAGGTATTTTTTAGATGAGTCATCCCTTTTAAGAGCGCATAAGTGGAAACAGTCACAGCCACATTTGAAACCACTTAGTTGAAACAATAGTAAAAGAATGCAATTTGCGCTGTTGGAATTAAGTTGTCTGACTTAATGTGGTGTACTGACTTCTTTTTACGTAATTTTCCGTACAAGAGGAGTTTGCTCGGTGAACACCCTGACATATACTGGACATATTAAATTATAGGATCTAGAAAAAAAAATCAATTAATGGCTTAGGCAATAAGCAATAAGCTGTGGCTGCTCTGACATGTCAGGATGGAAATCTTGTGACACTAATACATGCTATGTTATTTGAATAAGGGCTGAAGGCTTATTCCATTGATTTCATTACAGAAACAGCAAATTGATTTAAATAACACTGCTAATGGGAGAGTGGAAGGTTGCATATGTGAAGGAACTGCAGGGTTTCTGGTCATAAAAGCTTAAAGTAAGAGCGTGGTCCCATGGCTGCAGCAGCATTATAATTACAGTCAAGCATAAACTCAACCCCAACGTCAATGGTATGAAAAAAAGAAAAGAAAGAAATCTTTATATTTTAAACCTGTTTGCTGGTTCACAGTTAGCGCAGCTTTATAACTGATGGTGATATCTGCAGGAGCGGTGTACTGTATGTGCACTCGTATCACAGCAAGCGACAAAAGGAGAGAAGTCTATATGTATCAAGAGTTTGCACTCGCTCACATTAAACCCACGTTGCATCGCAAACACCTCCTCCATTGCCGAGGCTGCCCCGCTTTGAACCCTCCGCTGAGCGCGTGCAATCCACACCAGGCATGAGGGATGTGTACTGCCACGCCGGTACGTTAAGATTTCATTTAGATTTCATTCATGTTTTAAAAATATCTCGCACAGGGTGCTGCATGGAAATATATATTCCATGAATGGGAAATGCCTGGATGCGTGTATGTGCGTGTGTTTGTGGGCATCCCGCTCCGAAAGGGGCCATTCGTTGGCGAACAAGGCCCTTGCCGTTTTCAATTTCCAGAGGTGTCAGCCGGACCCGAGGAAAGGCTGGAGGCTGATACATCAGCCGAGCTGTCGGCCCCCATTGTGTGTCTTCACTTCATACACAGATATCCGGGGATGTATGGAGGTAAATTCACAGCCATTGTCAAAAGCCTCAACGCTGCCAGGTAGCAATGGCCGATTCCCTATGATTGTATTCATAAACAACAGGTTAACTTATTATGCTGGGCTCGGTGGGACGCAGATACAGTCGGGATCATATTCTAAGCACTTTTCATTGATGCTCGCATAGATAAGTGGGACTGCAGCTGAGTAGGTGCCATATTTGGCAGGCAGGACACATTGTGTGACTGTCTGCTCGGCTATAGCTGCTCCCCTCGCTCCCATGTGCTCCTTTGTCCTGATGTAACAACATCTGCATGAGGCATCACGCACACACACTATGTACACATATTTATGCCTGTAAACACACACACACACACTGGCTTTCTTGTCTTGTCTTGTCCCTCCATGCGCACACACAGTCACACACCCATACGCTTTGACTATTTCATTTTTCTTTGTGCGCACCTTTTCCTCTTACACACAGACGCGCACATGCTCACACACTGGGAACGTCGCCCTCGTCCTGTACTCCTCCTGTTACGCACCGTGGGATTTACTGTTTGCCGAGTGCACGTGCAGCGTCGGAGAGCGACGCGGACGTTAACAGTGGAGAGAAAAAGAGGACATAAAACAAATGGGTGATATGCTTGTAAGAATGTGACTGACAAAAGATTATCAGGGAGATACTATAGAGTGGTTTTCAGAGGGAATCTCAGCTGCCCCCCCCTCCCCAACCCTCCCACTCTCTGCTCTGGTCTGCATTTTTCATTACTTTCCCCCTGTTTTCCTGACATTACACACAGTATTTTCTTTCTCTTCAAAAACATCAGGCGGGTAATAGATTACGACTGTCACCGCGACCCGCCGTGTAGCTGTCATGTCATTTTAATAACATATGCTAGCGGGCATGCTAAGAGACATGGCGGAAGCTAAAGCGGCTGGGATGAGATGTGAGCCCTCATGGCTAATGGCTAATGCTCCTTTATGAAGTGCCGGCATCTTAGGAGGAAGCTGGCCTTATGAAACTCTCTTACACGGGGACGCCGGCTTTGCGCTGTGTGATTCAGAGCAGTGAGCCGCCCGCAGACCTCTCCAGGTGTTAGCAGCCCCGATCCCTGTTTATTATATTTTGAAATATGAGCTCCATTTTGATTTGATATGATTCTCCATATATTCCACAAAGCCCGATGCTCCGGTGAGTTTTGTTGGACACAGGGAAATAGACTTATGCAGCGGGAGGTATTCACAGATGGATCGTTTTCATGTGTAGATATTGCCAGATCTGTATGGAGATTTTGAAAATTAAAATATATGAATGATGTGATGTCTGTTGGCCTTAAGAGGCCTGTATCATAGCTTATATGTGATGGCATTGCTTCACTTTAAACTCTTTGTCTGTTTTTCTTTCATGCACATCCTTTTTGTTGTTGTTAAATGAATAAAAAAAAAATTGAAAATTGTCTTAAATGTTACTCACTGCATTGATACTGTATGAGAACCAGTCATGTGGAGGACTGAATAAATGACTAAATGTTAACCAAGCCTATAAGATGGGAATTAACTTTAATTTTACTTTACTTTAATTTAGCTTATTTAACTTTAATACATTTTTTTTCTTCTTCTTCTTCTTCTTCTTCTTCTTCTTCTTCTTCTTCTTCTTCTTCTTCTTCTTCTTCTTCTTCTTCTTCTTATATTTTACCTTTGTATTAATTATTTTGTTTAACAAATAGCCCCCTCCACTGCTTATGCCCAGCTGATCCCCTCCATACTTGTACTTTATGTGTTTGTAAGGCACAGATGTGAGAGCAGGATCAAAGCACACTTTGATCAATGTGTCTATAAAATGTACCATAAATCTGAATTGAAAACATTTTCATGACATCAATTAGCATTGAATTGTTGCAAGCCCACAATGAGGACAAATTTAGATAAAAATAAAATAAAAGTTGTTCTCTTCTTTGCCTCAGAAAGAGAGCTTGAAGAGGATGGCACAAGCTTTTGAACCCAGAATATCAAACATTAGTAACAACACTGATCTTGATCTACAGAAATGACATAATTAATTAATGCTTTGTATCACATCTTGTGAATCCTCTTTTTTTTTTTTGTTCTATGAAACCCATGAAATCCGAGCATTGATCTGCTCTGCTGACACACGTGTGAAGGAGTTGTCTCGAGTGGCCGCAGCACAACACAAGCCAGATTTCTAAAGGATTGTGGAAAACAAGGAATGCCAGAAGTCCCACTGAGCGCTGTGCAAGAACTGCATCTTACTGGAAATCTGAGATTGTTTCGGCCTGTTTGTGTTTGTGCACCTGCGAGGCTGTTTGTGCCTGATGCGATGTCTCTTAAGGTGATAGAGCATCTCGTTTCCCATGCTTGATCTCGGCCACGTGGCCGAATTTGCAGGTATGAGCATGCCTGAGATCAGTCAATCAGACTCTAATCATCATTATCATCTCTGCTGAAACATCTCTGCACATTGTTACACATGAGAAATATGGTAAATGGCAGCTCAACATGCGGGCATACAACATTCCTTCTATAGTAGGCTTCCTTAGTTGTGCGTTGCGTGCCCTTCTAATTCACCAGGCCGCAGCTTAAGGGCCCAGTTACAGTGGGAAAGGATTTTATGAGTTTACGGGATGCTGTTTTTACGAGCGACTGAGGAGAAATAATGGGGTCGAGTGTCTCCCTCCTTCGTCCTTCCCTCGCTCCATCCCTCTCTCCCTCTCCCCAGGCCTCTCCTATTACCTGCCGGCTAGAGGACTCAGGAGTATCGCTTAATAAAAGTTAATCATGAGAAACTTGTTCATTAATTACAGTTCAGGCCGGCTGCCTGCCCGCCTGGTTGCCTTACCGTTTCTTCCTCATGCAAGGGTATGTCTGCATTCAGACTCTGTTTTTATTTAATATTGTTTTCTTCTGTGGAGCTTTGACAGTCTCATTAAGATAATGTTGGTTGGAATCATTTATTATTTAGTTAACATAAATGAACGCGCACACACACACACATACACACATTCGTGAATGCACACACATGCACTCATTAGTGGTTGATACTAAAGGAAACATTTATATGTAACTGAAGAGGGCAAAAGGCCATTAAGTAATGCATGAGGCAGACTGAAATGGCAGCCACCCTAATGATATCTAGTTCAACTTTGAGGACTTCATTACCCAGAATTCCTGAGGTCAAATAATGTGGTCTGGGAGAGGTCAATGGAAAGGATCATTTAGAGCTTTTCAGATTCAGTGTACGAGCGAGAACATTTCCCCCTGATTAAACCAGAAATTATTTAGAACAAATCATCTAAACCACTTCATTTAAACTCTTTGAAGTGACTGAAACAAAATTTTTTCAGGAAAATCGGAGAACTTGTGCTGACCAGGGGTGTTCAGTAAGTTTACAAACTAATTCATTTTTCAAAGTGAAGTGATCGCACTGAATCATCATTGTCGGTGACTGAATCAATAGCTTTTATCAGTGGAGTGCCTCACTGATGACTGAGAGCACTGTTGTCAGCTCAGCTGTGATTCACTGTTTCCTGTTTAAAATCTTACTCGAGGTTGTCAGAGACACAAACGCCACAGGAGGAATCAGAATGTGAATATGCTGTGAATAGCAGTCTGACTCTGAGCTGTTAACTGAACTGAGTGAGCTGCTCAGTGCTGAAAGTTGAGTCATGTGATTAGCGATGTGTTCACTTGCTATTGTATTTGGGGATCCTCAAATTAAGCAAATTTTAGTTATTGTAGCCAAAATATTTTTTGAATTGTTTCTTTACGCAGGGCTTATGTCATTGTGTTGATGACATCATTGCATGGACACATTGAGGAGGTGGGGCTATTTTATTTTACTTATTGCGTGTGGTGGCGGGAGTTTGAATGCAAACAAACTTAGTAGGTCTTATATTCAAAGGGATAGTTTAACATTTTGGCAAATTTGTCTATTGCCATAATCCCCATAGAGTAGGCTCATTACCTTTAATATCGGTGCATGTTGTACTGCGATCCGACAGAAACGCAAGCTGCTCAGTGAACACAATGGAGGTGAATGGTACAGGTCCACTATCCTTCATCAAACTCCAAAACAGTCTCGTGGACAAGTTGTGACCTGCACATTCACCATGCTATGAAACGATAATGTAACATTAGATGGAGTTGTTTTTGAGGCAAATGCAGTCGGACTACATTCCAGACACGGCTGCTGGGCGGAGTGATTTCAAAGGCGCAAGTTGTTCCGAGTATTTGCTTCATTGTGTCATAATGTTACATAATTATACATGATCATTTCATAGTATGGTGAATGTGCAGGTCACAACTTCTCCACGAGAGTGGAGTTGTTGGATTGTGTATTTGATGAGTTTGATGAGGGACAGGAGACCTGTACCCTTCACTCCATTGTGTTACCTGAGCAGCTCACGTCTCAAAACAACATGCACCAATAATTAAAGGTAATGAACCTGACTTTAGGGATTATGGCAATAGGCGAATTTGCCAGAATGTTGAACTATCCCTTTAAGTTCCTCAGTGGCTGAAGGCTTGAAAGACAGCCGCAACAGTTCTTAAAGCCAGGACTGTCATTATAGTCACCATGTTGACCAAGGCAGGTAAGCTTTAGGTTTAAGAAAAAAACAGAAAGAAACGGCCTATGTGGTTGTTCAGGTTGGAGAAGTAGTTGGAAAGTTGAGGTGATAATTTGACACCTTGGTTCATTTCAAACCTGTGTAATAGTATAAGAGCTCTGCACTCAGCACTGGGCAGCAGCGACTAGGTGCCTCTGATCGTGTGGTTCTGTCTCTAACTACGTCTCTTTCTGTTTCACACACATGTGAAGACAGACACGAGTGAGACAGGGTCATAATGTGTTTAACCATGCATCTGGGGTTTCTTTCACGATGTGGTCCAGCTGAGTCCAGACTGGATTATAGCTGGCTGGGGCTCGGCGTGGACTCTTCCCGACCGCAGAACAGCACCGGCAGACGTGCTGAAGACTAACACAGCAGACAAACACATCCTTCAGCCAAAACCAGCGGGGTTTGGACTCCTGCTTCCTCTGGAGAACGAGGAAAAATAGGCTCTCCCGGTGCTTCGCTGTGAGGTCAACAGGCTCGCCCAGCCATGTCATTACAAAGTACACACACACACACACACACACACACACACAAGCACACGCTCTGCAAAAATGATTAGGCTTGACAAATGTTTTTATCTGCGATCCTGCTACGCAAGGCATATTTCAAGACATGTTCAATAAAATGACCTCAGTGTCCTGCCAGATCTGTTTCTGCTCTGGTTCCAGAAGTTGCACTTGTTTCAGTGGGAGTGAGTTGTTTTAAGAGATCTTTACAGTGACAGTTTGCGAATTACCAGGTTGTCAGACATTTTATTCTTCTTTTTTTTTCCTTTAAAGTGCATCACTTGTGAAATTAAATGACCCGTTGCTCATTGTGTCTGGTCTTCTGCTCTTTCATTTTATTGTTTTTTTTTTATTTTCAACCGAACAACATCCAACTTTAAGATTAACATTGAACTCTAATCCAGCAGTGAAATATTATTGTGGTCTGTAGATGAGGCTGAACGTAAAACTTTGCTCAGCAGTTTTGAGCGGAGCGCCGGTGTGTAGCTGACACAGTGTTTCCCCTCATTCCTCCAAACATCATTAAGCTCTCCTCACTGGTTTCTTAAATCAAAGAGATTACATAATGCTGCCTCTGAGCCAGCACGCGCTCATATACACTCAGCTGTCAGTTGGTTAGGTACACCTAGCTGATGCAGTCTAACACTACATTCCTAAAAGAAAGCCTTCTTCATGAAGGTTATAATGTTGTATTTTTATGTGTTAAATATTTGTTTATCCAAGTATGATCATTATGGAGGCTGGTGTTTTTTTATTTTTTTATTTACATGCATCTGTCTTTCCAGCCAATTAGAGTTGAGGATGGACAACGTTTCTAAATAAATAAAATAACTAGAGGAAAATGAACAGCCGTTACAACTTTGACACAGAAACTACAGTAGCATCAACCCATGACTTAACATATCCAGTGAATAAACTCTGAATTCACTCAGATTTTGCCAAATCGCAGACAGGAAGTGTTATCCAACCTCCCCTTAACTGAAAATGTGTTACATGAAGCGTTGCTTCCTGGATTGTTGTTGTTGTGGTTTGACCTTCAGGGCCACCGTAGATGTATGTGCTGAGGTACTTTTGAATAGTGATGCAACTGCTTGATTAGATTAAGAAATGGATCAAACTGTAACCCTGACTTTTTGACTTCTATCCAGCAGGCCGGGCTGGAGCTAATCCCAGTTGACATAACGTGTTGCTGCATTTACAGAATAAACACAACATATACTCAATTCATATATTCTAAACTCCTCAAAATAAGTTTGTAAACGTTATTCCGTCAACAATTCATCCTCTTCACTAATATTTTATTATTAAATTGGTGTTGTATTTTATATAATTGAAAAGCCTGATTGGTGTTTAAATATTTTTCCTCATGCCTTTGAACAAATCACTTTGGGATAGGGCTATTTATGCAATATGTCTACAATATAAACATACACACATAGTTTCCATATTTATATGGGCCAGACACATACAGTATGTCTATGAAATATAACATGTAAGTTCAAAACATGTAGAAAACATAGATGTTCTTTATTGTTCATACCTTATATACAAATTATATAGATAGATATCTTATGTGGATCAACTTTCACATCTGTCAGTTACAGTGTAACTAAACAGAAAAAATAAAGTGAATTCCTATTGAATAAGTTATATGGTGTGCTGTTGAGAGACCTAATTAACACAACCAGATGTGCTTTTAATCATAAGAATGTGTTTCACAGAGCAAAGTGTGTATAACAGCACTTCTATATTGTGCACTGTGAGTGTTCCTGTTGTGTCAAGCCTGTGTTAATGCCAGATCCCACTGAATAAGAGCCACCGTGACTGTAAAGATGTGTTGTGTGTCATTGGAACAGTCAATTCATTAATGTAGCGCAGTTGTCATTTTGTGTTACTGGAAGCAAAGCACTTCATTAATATATGCAAATAAGTGCAAGATCACACCTTGCCAAAGTACGAGACAGTGCAGTTGTGTGCTACTGTAAGTGTCTGTGTGCGATAATTAGTGTGTTGTTTCTGGGTCCACTGTCTTCTACAGTGTGAAGTGAAGATATGAGCTGAGTGTCTAAAACTAACTTTGATTTTAAAAAGAAGTCGGTTGTGTTTTCCACAAACCCACCACCACCGCCTTTTATGCATCACCATAAACAAACACATGTATATGATCCAAGCTCCCAGGGTGACACAACAGGCAGACAAGGTGTGAAGCTGGTAGGACATTGTGGAGGGATCTAAAAAGCTAATTTTCCCTGTGGCCTTCTGGCACCTCTGCCCTTCATATACAGGCATTTCCATAAAGTGCTTCCCCTGGGGAACCAACAATAATAAACAGTTATTAGTAAATGCATTATGCCAGCATGTCCCTTTTGCCCTCTTACCTCTCCTCAATATTCAACCTACAAACACTCCCAGCACCGCCGGAGCACCCAACCGGACCTGACACAGGGGGATGCATTCGTGGGTGTGCGTCTATATGCATGTGTGTGTGTGTGTGTGTGTGTGTGTGTGTTTGTGTTTCTGACCTATCTTACCACAGATTGCTGAATTCGTGAGGGAATTGGACTAATGTTCATAATAGCGCTGGCCATTATTGTAAAAAGCTTTGGACGCTGTACACCTGCCAAACTCATAACTGTTGTGATTTCAACTGATTGCCTGGTGCTTTTCAGCGTGAATCCCTTCATACTCCCCCTTTTTTTATTTATCCAGTTATTTTGCAGTTCCCATTAAAGTGGTATAAATATCATCCACAGTGTTTAGTGATTCAGCCTCTTCAATTAACAACCTGAGACCGATTGCTTTTGTAATCGGAGTTGATAGTGCACCTATGTGTGTAAGCAGCTATACTGCGTCTGCAATGCAGATGTATTAGAATTTCTATTCATTCCTGATTAGCTATAGACTAACATCCAAAGTCTAACTCCATAGCTGGTAACACATGTTTACAGGGTCAAATGGGCACCAGCACGTGTTGATTTGTATTTGTCTTTGTCTTTATCATTAGGACATGCACACAGATGCATGCATGCACATGCACAGACAGCATCTCATAAAGAGGATACACAAACCTCCTTTCATAACCAAATGATCCTCAGCAGCTGAACTCACCATCCATGTATATAGAGATGGAGGGCAGGCGGGGGGTGGACAAAAGACAAGCACTTGCCAGGCCACTCCAGTGTGGGTGCCCCAAACAAAGGTCTCTAACTGCATGGCCTTATTTACATGTCTATTGATTTGGGGGCACATAAGGAGGCTGCAGCGGTCGGGGGTGTGAGGGCACAGAGTCTGCTTACTTGAATGAAGCCGTCCTGTTGTGTCTGCGCTGTAAGAGGTTGGTCATCAGGGCAGCTGGAGGAACACAACACTCAAAGACCCGGTGTGTGTCTGTGACTGTCTGTAGATGTGTGTTTTTGTATTGGTGCTCATTCATCACTTCTTCTGACCCATACTGACCCCTATAACTGCACTGCACTGGCAGTTGTTGTGTAGAAATGTTGCATATAAATATTTCGTTTTATTTTTGAGGAGCATACTGGGCTTGCAATAAACCCAAGTCCCAATCTTAATTTAAGCACAAGGTATTTTTGTTGGGATAACCTCCGTTAATTTCTATTAGTCGCTAACTGCTTTACCTATAGGCCCGTAGCCAGAAACCATTTGGTACAATGACACTGTCAAGACTGCAAGGATATGTGAATAAGCAGAGCTGAGTTAGGGTGCTTTCACACCTGCAGTGTTAGGTCGATCTAAATTCCGTCCCGTTTGGGTCAGTGTGAAAGCACCAAAACTAGTGCGGCCTGAGGAGGTGGTCTCGGTTCGGCTCCAACCGAACTCCAGTGCGCACTAGTTGATGTGTGAAAGCAACCGCACTCTGGTGCGACCCAACTGCCAGGCGAACTCAACAAGTTTGAGCTAAAAGGGCTCCCATAGTCGTTAACAACAGGTTAACGCAGCGGGGAGACCGCCCGGTGCTCCGGTCCTACGCAGTTCTGTCCCCACCAAGGGGGCAGTTGTCGGTCTGAGAAGTGAAGCTCACTTCCGCGTTCAAAAAACTGCAATCCCCTCGGATTCCTCTGGGGGCTGGTGTCAGAAGGGAGCATTCTCCATAGACCCCCATGTTAAAATCGCCGACTTTACATCCTCAGTAAACATGTTAAAAGCCTGGTGTCAGAACGTTTTTTCGTCTCAATCGATAGTTTCTACCCCCGCACACACTCTGAGGGGGGTGAATTTTTTTTTAACTGTACCGTTTTACTGTTATAAGGTTAAAACTCTGGCCAATTAGGGCGCGGAAACGTTGAGTGACAGATCCGAGCAGCTCCGTGGACAGCTGCTTCGAGGCCAGTGGGCGGGTTCTCGGCCGGCCAATCCAAGATGGCGCTGTTCAGGCCGCCATATTGGAGTCACAGAAACGACTCCCCAAAACCAATGGGTGACGTCACGGACGCTACGTCCATTCTTTTTACAGTCTATGGTCCCCACAAAGCCGACGGTGCGTGTCCGCTGAGTCCGCTCAGATACCGGACAGGTCGGCGGCTCCGTCCTTGGCTCCGCGGAGCAGCTGATTACCGAGCAGCAGAGCTCCGCCCATGTTTAAAGCAGAAGTAAGCGATCCGGTGGTTTTGGCTAACTTCTTGTCAGCCGATGGAGTTAGCAGCCCCCGCCCTCGTCATGGATCTATTGGTCATCGTCCCTACGCCACCACATTCACGTGCATCCCTTGGCTGCACACACAACCCTTTATTCTGTTCTCTCTCCTCATTGGATAAAGGTTGTAGGATACAAGGAAAGTTTTCTCCTCGGCTTACAGCAGAGCAGAGTGACTGACAGACCCGTGTTTCGGACCAAACACTCTATATAAGTGATTGCTGTCGGAAGATATATCTATTTAAGACTTATATTAACACAAACATTCCACTTACTTCTGCTTTAACGTTTAACCGCAAACTAACAGGACCGAGCTGGGTGAACGCAACCGGAAACCAGTCGGAAATACCAAACTAGAAAAGTAGATCGGAACTATCATTTGCCAAGAGTTATACATACAAACAATATAGAAATACATGACCAGAGCTACTAACAACCTACTTGAGTCTCCATCATGAATGTTTTATCAATCAGTGCTTCCAGATTTCAACAGTTGGTCATGGAGACATGACGCTCTCCAAGTTTGGTCCAGAGTGACAAAAAGCAGGTGTGAAAGCAACCGCACTAACTGAAAAATGAAACAATGTATCATTTTAACATTTGGTGCCGCACTAGGGTGCGCACTAAACATGTGTGAAAACACCCTTAGTGTGGGATGAGTGAGGGTCCTGGTGAGGAATGAAGGGATGGAGGGCTAATAAGGGTAGGGGCATGAAGGGTTGAGGTTTCAAGGGATGAAGGGTTGGCAAGTGAAGGTATGGATGCTAGGAATACAGATGAAGGGATGGAGGGTTGAACATATGGGTCAAAGGATGAAGGGAAGGACTGTAGATGGGGAAGTCAATGGACAACAGATTTGAAATGACTTTTATCTGGTTCTTTGCCCTCACGGCTCAGAATTTTTATTAAAAATCTCATATTATTTTCTTTTTGGCAAATCTGCAAAAGCTTTCATGCTAACTACTGAGTCACCATGCCAACTGACCACTATGTGGCTTTGTCCATTACCTAGACAACTGAAATATCCAGTCACACACTACTGGATTTACATGAAATTTTACACCAATTTCCATGTCCCCCACATGTTGTCTCTCAATAATTTTGATAATTTTCCCATAGCACTGGGAATATTATAGATTAGGACCTATTTGGTTTTAAGCAAATTAAAAACTACAGGATGGGTTGTGAGTAGACATGCATTGTCCTAAGTGGATGAATCTCAGTCATTTTGGTAATGCCTCTGGCTTTTCCTCCACTAAAATATCTTTCAAGCTACTTTATGGATTTTCCACAAAAGTTGGCACGAAGATTTGTGGCCCTGAGAGAATGAATCCTGACAATTTAAGTGATCCCTTGTCTTTTTCCGTCTTGTGTCATCAGCTGACGATATTTTCAGTTAACTTGTAAAGCATTTCAGCACCTATTGGATTGATAAGGTTTATTTTGGTACAGAAGGTCATGATCCCCTGTCTAATGAATGATGCCCTGACATCAGAGGATTCAAAACCTTTGATAATATTTTTGATCAGTGAGAAGAGCACTACTTCAGAGTCAGTTATTTATTTGTAAGCATCACTGTAGATGTAAAGTACACATGGTATTCTGGTTTGTAAAGTTTTAATCACAAGTGGGAGTTTGGCTTGATCTTTATTTGAGCCCTATAGGACCCTCTAGCTTTGTTTCATACTGAACTCTCTGCAACACTTTATTTGATGCCTATCGCTATAACACATTATAATCACACTTATAATTGGTTATAATGCAGTTATAGCACTGTATAACTATAGTTATAAACACTCATAAATGATCATATAACAATAATCATAACACACTATAAATAATTTTATCATGACTTATAGGGTCAGGTATTATAATACGTTATAATTGTTAGTAACTCGCTGACAACGCCCACATCGATAATGCATTATAAATATAGTTATAATGTGTTTTAATTGTCTTATAAATGTGTATAACTATCATTATAAACACTCATAAATTATCATAAGGCTTTATAACAATAACACATCATAGAACATTTAATAATGCTTATAATGTAAACAATTATAGAGTTATAATGCCATATAAATGCTCTAGTTATACATGTTTATAAGACAATTATAAGTACGGTTATAATGCGTTATAGAGATAGACGTCAAATAAAGTGTTACCGGATTCGCTTAAAATAATAAATTGACAAATGGATATATTATATGTCTATTAAACATTACACTACATAAGATGAAATTGCTAATTAAGGCAAGGTAAGTATGTCAAACAGCCTCACCTACATTATGAATACATTTCTTTGCAGTCTGGTTGTAGAGTAATTAACCAGTAAGGAAGGGTAATTTAGTTTAGTTAACAGGCAGATTAAATTTGGCATTTGTTGCATGATCTATAAAATGTGCAGAAAAATATGTGTGTGTGTGTGTGTGTGTGTGTGTGTGTGTGTGGTAATGACTGCTTATACATTACACTACACTACATTAGATCTGCATTATAGTCAAAGCAGAGATGATGAATTCACTACAACAACAGAACTTCATTATGATGAAGAAAGTCATTTCTGAGAAGCCAAACCTATTGTGGAAATGATTGTTATACATTTCCTACCCAACACATGTAATGACTATGTCATGAGCTTGTTAATAAAGAGAGTGAACACCAAGTAAAAACAGTCAGAGCTTCAAACAGAATGGGTCAGCAGCGTTCTGTCCTGATGAGTACATTTTGACATGAGGAAAATTGAATTAAACACGTCAAGAAAAAATGAAAAAAAACAGGACAGAGCCTGTGAAGAAATAGGGAATGGAGAAAGATGGAGAACAAGTGGGGAGCAGACAGTACCCACAAATGAATAAAAGTCAGGGAGAGAGGAAAGGAGAGATAGAGGCGGAGCAGCCTAATTTGTACATGGCAGCTAAGTAAGGAGTGCAGGCTAATTACTGGCTGAACAGGGCAGGCACAGGCTGTTCATGTCAAAAAGGACACAGCCACTTATTAGGCATCAAAGTGCATTCATATCACAGCACAAAGGAGATGGGGGTCGAGGGGGCACGGGAGAGGGGTAGAGCATGTGTAAATGGTGGAGGGGGTGGGGTTTAGCTAATGAATGTCATTGAGAGGTGCATTATGGGACCCTCTTGTCAGGCCCGGCCGCTGTTTGTGGGTTTGGAAAATGCGGAGTGGCGATTGCAGATGGGTCGCTTTCACTGTGTTTAAAGATGTGGCAGAGGAGATGATGGCCAAGAGGCTATGAGGGAGGGGTTGACACAAAAAGAGAGAAAGATATGACCAGTCGGTTCAAGTCAAAGTTCCTTTAGTCCTGAAGAAGAGATTGAAACATTGACCCTCCACCTTTTTGGGGGGGGATTTTTGCCTTTAACCTTTGTCTTGTGTCAGCTTTCTGCTACCATCTATGGTGTTCAGGTCAGTTTTGACCTGAGTCTTAAATCAGCTGTAAAACACACTAAAACAATTATTTATCATCCCATTTGTTTCTCATCTCTTGGTTACATTGTTAGGCTTCCTTATCCATGAAAAGGTTGGTTTTGCACTTATGATTTCAGTTTGAACTCTCATTATTGTTCTTATCGTTATAACCAGGTCAATACCCTGAAACAACTGACCCTAACACCACAAATGTCATAATTTTAAGGGACCGTTTCGTCATTTATGGAATGGGCCACCGGAGGAAAATGGGGGGGGGGGGTCATGCCATAATATTCTTTGTTGAGGGGTGGGTCCACTAAAAAAAGTGTCTGGAGGACACTGCAATGCCCGCAAAAAACAAAAACAAAACGGGTCATTTCAAAGCTGCAAGCACTGATGACAGAGAGTAACGGCCCCATTGCTCTGGTCTGCCCTGAGTGGGTTTCGAACCCCAGTCTCCCTCACCGCAGGCGACGATGCTAACCGCTTCGCCAAGAACTAAATAAGGAGTTTGCACATGGGTTAGCACGTCTTTTATGGGTGAGTGAGTTTAACTTCAGTACTATACAGAGACTATGAGCGGCACGTACGTTCACGTTGCTTTCGTGAATTGTAAACAAACAGTCACCCCCTCGGTTTTAGCTTCCAGCAGTTTAGCGGCTAATTCAACTGCAGTGATGGATAACTGTAAAACTTCATGAACTACATTTGAGGAATAAACGGCAGCTTGTACCTGACGGGAGAGTGACCAACGCCTGAGCTATGGTAGCTAACAGTTAGCAGCTTTTATCTACTTTCTCTCTCTCTCTCTCTCTCCCTCTCTTTCTTACACACACACACACACACACACACACACAGCTTGTCTGTCATATCTGTCGTAAACCTTGTAATAATACGTTGTTGAGTACAGTTCACATTATTGTTGCTTCGGTTTGAGTGTGGATTAATTATTAATGGTTTGTTGTGTAATGTTAGCTGGTCCAAAATTGCGATTCTTTTATTGATGAGTTGGTTTAATAACAGCTGATGACTGTCATTGTGATGAGAAGGTGTTGCAGTAATGTATGTCACGCGCTACGTGATGCGATGTCACGTGTCGATGGCTGGGGGGGGTCATGTATCTTTTGATAAGGCTTAATGCAGGGTCATGTTAAAATTTACTGACCCGACAGGGGGGTCATGTAAAAAAAAAAAAAAGTCCCGTGAATCCCTCCGGTGGCACTGATGATAAATAACGAACAGTCCCTAACCAGATCATTTTAGAATTTTTTAGGAAAAAAAAGGTTTTATTTTATTTAAATATAGCCTAGGTTTCTGACAAAGCCTTGATGCTATAAACAAATGTATGTGGTACTTTCATGCATTTAAAACCTGAAAACAGGTCACTGGTGACCGGAACACAAGAGGAAGGTTAATCGATAGGATAGTTGAGACAGAACGGAAATGGGTAGCATGACATGCAGCAAAGGGCCACCAGATTCGGGATTCGAACAAGGGCCGGCTGAAGACTGTAGACTCTGCATATCGGGTGCCTGCTCAACCCACTAAGCTACATGACGCCCCATTGAAACTCTCTTTTGGTTCACTTCGCTTTTTGTTTTGCACCTGGACTCACACACAGGATGTGCGTGCTGCACAATTCTACCCAATAACATCTGCACATCCCTGTGAGAGGGTCATCTGCCGCCTGAACTGAGTCTGTCCAGCACAGAAGGAGACACACAGCTGGCAGGAGGCCCGCTGGTTTGAAGCAACCAGTGTCGACCACAACCTTGGCTTGGGGAGTCAGCGCCGAGTAACAAACTGGCACTAGACGGTGGCAGCTTGCACCGTCAGCAGCAGGAAGACTTAGAAGTCAGCATGCAGTGTGAAACCTGAAGACTTCCATCACCAGCTGGCAAAGAAAACAGACCGGTCTATGTAAGTTAAGTAAGATCCTGAACTTTATGCATGGATCTACAAGCCAACTAGCGAGTTCAACCTCCAGCGACATGGAACGTCCTCACACGTATATCCCAGTGATTCCAGCAAATTCCATACTGTCTTGATAATACTAGTCCTGTTCAAAAAGGGCCAAAGAGTGAGGTTTTTGGGACCCACATCCGGTGGTGGTGGTGGTGCAGCGGGGAAGTGGATCGTAAACTGCTGCTTCCATACCAGCATCCTGGGTTCGCAGTATATGAACCAGGGAACCAGAGGAACCAATAAATCCTGAAGTTCAACCTCGAGCTGCTCACACCCAGCCTGGGCTGGCACGGGATGAAAGAAACCCTGGGCCTAACCACACACAAACACACACACACACACACACACACACACACACACACACAAAACCATGGCTCACCCCCTACTAGCCCCCTGCCTGGACCATGGCCCGCAGCCCAGCGCCTATGGAGCCTTTATTAGAGAGGAGACGGAGCACCATGTGCTGCGGCCCGGGCTGGAGGAATGTGTCTGGTCAACAGCAGATTACAGTGTGGAGGTAACTGCAAGGAAGCTCCGTGTTTGTGCTACATCTGAGTGTGTTTGTGTACAGTATATACATGTTTTCCCAGGAGAGCTAAAAGTGCACGTGTCCACAATGGACCACACGGTTGATGACGCAAAGCTGTATAAGCATGTGTGTCTGCCTAGTGTGTGTTTTTCAGGAAGACTTACTGCAAACCCAGAGAAAATACTACAGGGATGAGGGAAAAAGAAAACAACAACAACTTCGCATCCACTTTAAAGCAGAAGTAAGCGGAATGTTTGTGTTAATATAAGTCTTAAATAGTTCTATTTTCCGACAGCAATCACTTCTATAGAGTGTTTGGTCTGAAACACGGGTCTGTCAGTCACTCTGCTCTGCTGTAAGCCGAGGAGAAAACTTTCCTTGTATCCTACAACCTTTATCCAATGAGGAGAGAGAATGGCATAAAGGGGCGGTCCTCTCTGTGTGTGCAGACAAGGGATGATGAATGTGGTGACGTAGGGACGGGGGCGGGGACTGCTAACTCCATCGGCTGACAAGAAGTTAGCCAAAACCATCGGATCGCTTACTTCTGCTTTAACATCAATAAATATTTTACTCCAAAAAGCTTGAGTTAAAAAGTGCACAATCTTCTCTGATATCATTATTCAGATCATTATTACTGCACACGTGTTATTTGTTGATAGGATTACTAACCCCCCAGTGCCACATGAAAAGTAACTTTACCCATAATTAAAATAATTTTAAAGTTTGTAGTACCAAACTGTTTAACTTCAATTAATATCTTAGTTGAAGTTTAATCAGATTATTATTTAAGCTAGACATGAACTCTGCTTTCAGTGCTTTTTGCAAGACTATTTTATTTCCATTGACAAGTATGCACTTAAGCAAACTGGCCTTGCATGTGGAATACCTCAGGGCTAAATTCTGGGACCTCTTTTATTCAACTTATATAAGCTCCCATCTGGAAGACGGTGCATGTTTGGCGCTAAGACACAAAATTTGCCTATTACGATGCAATATATATATCACATGACACATGTCCAAAACAACATCTAAAGTCACTCACACTTTCATTCACAGTTAGTTAGATCACTCTAACAGTCTTTTTTTTAGGCCTTTCCCAGAAAAACACTGTTGGTTTCCAAACAAACAAAGACCAGGAGAGCTGAGCGTATCCCCACCGGTTCTCAGGGCTCTGCATCGGCTGCCAGTGCATCCCAGGACTGACTTCAAAATATTGTTACTTGTCTATAAATCACGTTGCGGTTTGTGTGACGTGCTTCCACACACTGAACCCTCTGGACCTCTTGGGTTGAGCCACATTCATTTACACACAGCTGGAATAAACATGTGGAAGATCTTAAATCTGCCCAAACTCTGGCTACTTTTAAAAACATATGTTTACCTCTGCTCTCAATTGCTGCTAACAGTTGGCTATGAAATGCATTGAGTTTATTGGATTTTTTTTGGTTGTTTTCTATACTATGTTCCTCTTAATGCGTTTATGTGACTGTATTTATATGTTTTTGTATATATATTTTAACCTTTTTCATTCCTGTATTTAATGTGCTACAAAATCGGCTTGTCTACTACGCTGTGTTTATTTACAGTGCATTTGTCTCTCTGGTTGTTGTGTGTCTGATGATGTTTTCCTAATTTATCTATTTGCATGTGTTGATGTATTTGACAGGTGAAAATGTGTGATTAAACAGACATTTTGTAATGCCTTTTTTCCCCTTGTGACTATTTCTGCATGTGCACCTGCTAAAGACAGAAATGTGTGCTTGTTTTTATTTGTATCTGTGCAATACAGGTGCAACATAAAGCCACTAAGGGCTGTGATGTCTGTGGCAAATTGTGTCAAATGGGTGACAGGGAAAAATAAAACATTTTCTAAATCATTGCAGCTGAAGAATTTGGACGCTGTTTGTATCTGTTCAGAGCACATTATGTGTAAATATGTGAATAATAATGTTGTGTTTGTTTGCATCCTTCAGGCCTGGACATGTGCCAGTGTAGATGCTTTTAATGCAGTGTAGAGAAATAGAAAGAAAAATCACCTTTAAACTTACCATAAAACACCTCAAAAATCCCCCCAGATTGACAAAAACAAACCGCTTTAAGGAACATACTGTAATAATTCCAACAACAATATGACAAGCAATATATTTATATGTATTTTTCTAAATTAGTATGCTGGCACTCTTATTTATGCCATTTGGAACACTCAGGCGTCAGGGTCAAAGTCGTATTAGTAGAAGGTGAGGCCAAACAAATGAGATTATAGCTGAATTAGCTAATTATCATCATTTCCATTCCCTAACAGCCAGTAATATCTATGGCATAATGGTGCTTGTCAGGTTTATTGTTGTGTTTGTCTGGGAGGTTTTTGCCCTCTGGTCTCACCTGCTGAAACACATCGCCCATCCATTAGAACGCATTATGGAAATGAAATCTTTTTTGTATTTTTTTAATACAAGCCTTGATATGACAAGTTGTTTGTTTTCCCCTCTTTTTTATGTTTTTTTTTATTTTTTTTTAACTGGGAAGAGAGGAGGTAGCGATAGAGAAAGAAAAGGAGAGTGGGGTGTAGCGAAAGGAGGAAAAAAAAAGTATACGTGGCTTTATTCAAGGTTAGAGCAGGATGGAATTTGTGAAGGAGTACCTATTACAGACAGACCTTTCAGGGGAAAATTGGACCTGTCTACCTTTTAAGGACGACATGCTAATTCATGTCAAAAAGGCTTTTAGTCAGGAGGACAGGACCAGTGGAAAGACTGTTGTGCTACATTCATATCCTCGATGTGTGCTCACATCGAGGATGTCTCGGGCAAAATATTGATATCAGGATTTACTTTACAGGACTGCAGCATTTTTCACGAGTAAAGATAATCTGAAAACATATTGTGTTTTAATTGCATACTCATTTAAAAGCACAGTCATGGTTTACTCTTAATAAAACGACAAATTACGACTACCCGGTGACAGTGTGCACCCTCAACGTGGGTGATTGTTCCATTTAAAACTCCTATATTATATAAAAGTAGACGTCCATGTGATTTTGATTATAAAGCAGCTAGTTACCATGAAGGTATCAAAGCCTCAGTCCACAGAGAAATGCACACAGCCAGGTATAATCCTGTATGGATTTTGTCATGTATTTCTAAGACTTTGAAAAGCTCTCTGCAAGACCATAGAACATATTATGCAACATCTCAATAACACTCCCCATGTGTAAGCATGTGAAGTGGCCCTTGATTATATTAATTACACACTGATTGAATGATATATTTTACAGGTACCTAATAAAAAAGGGTATAGGTCTGGTTTCAACATGGTGGAGACACAATAACATAACAATAACATTGTTTTGGAGTATACACATCAACTTAAGTAAAGGTAAAATTACTATATTGTACTACAAATCATTCACTTTCCAGTTGTTTTCACATTTAACAATGACTTCACCTTCAGCAACTACAAAAGCAAAATGCTGCTAATCCAGCAATGCATTAGTAACTAATAATAATTCCAGACCAGCATTAAACAGCACCTTTTCATTTGATGTGATTGGCTACTGATGTTTTATATGATGTAACATCTCTTGATGTCTCTGTTTTAGTGAAAACCTGTAGTTTGAAGCAGTCACAGACACTGTCATCATCAGTGTTAAATGTCAGGTTTATTCATTTATTTATTAGTTTATTTTAAAAGGGACAGTATACATTAATAAAACATTGTAAAAACAAATCTAAATGTATCCGAGTTATAAAATGCAAATTTCCATCGGTAACCCCTATGCCTCATGTTAAAGGGCATCCTTTAAAAAAGACAGCAACAATAAAATACCACATATAAAAAAGGTAAAGTGTTTTTGATTGCTGCATTGTCTCCGCAAATCTCAAGCGAACAAGCAAGAATGAATAACCTAACACTGACTGAATATGCAGATTAAATTCACAATAGTACTTGCAATCATCAAAAATCATATTTACCAGCAAATCAAAAATGTAATCCAAACTCAATTTATTCATGGTATATTTTTTTTAGATGTAGGCCTTTATACCTGCAAGCAATGTATATGTTGCTGACATTAGAGCAGCTTAATATACTGTAACTGGCAACTTGTTTTGGTTTCCTTCAGTACTGTGTAGTGTGTCCAGTTGTGTATATGAGCCTCAGCTTGGATCTATGACAGGTAGTGGCCTTATTGTATCATCGGCTGGCCACTCAAACAAACAGGAAAATACAATATCATGCCCCCAGTGCTCTGGAGCCGGGGATGCTTTAGATTGTCCAGGATAATCTGATTGGCGATAGCAGAGGTGGAGGTTTGGGCCTCTTGGGATCCTGTAGCTGTGAGAGATCAAACAAAGAGCTGAAGTTCAAGAAGGACGACGGTCTGCCTGAGCTGATAACCTCCTCACCCCGCTGACACTGACACATCCCACTGAAGAAGTCACTCACGCACATGCTCTAGTGCTGACACACGCACACACTTTTATGTTCACACACACTTTTAGGATTCTTATTCTGTTTATTTTATTCTTACTTTTCCTTACTCTCCCTTTAGCTCTGCGTCTTTCTCATTCCTCTCCACCTTTGTCTTCCCCCATCGTTCCTCCTCTCTCCTCTCTTAGCCCGCCAGAAAGTGAAGGGTCTTTCATTTTTCTGACACCCTTGTCCTTCAGCCTATTGATTGGCGACCGAGCTGGCGAGCCCCTGTCGGCTGCTAATAGAAAGTGAAGTTCATCAGCCTTTCCTTTCCCCTCACACACACACACAGACACACACACTAACTCAGCCCTCCACCACTCAGGGACCCTCCCATCAGCAGACACCCAGTGATCTACTGTTGAAAGGCCAGCAAGCTAACCTTTGCAGCACTATCCTTACTTCCTAACAGGATTTGCTCTTCCTATATGTCTGTTTATTTATCTTTGGTTGATTTTGTCCCTGAGTTCTTGTCTACCTGTATTATATCAGCCCGTATATGACTACTGATCGCTTGCTGCTGCATTCAGGGTCAAATGCAAATCAAGACGCCTTTAAATTAAATATCAACTCCTTTTATTCAGCGGAAACTGTAGCACCACTAAAGACAGAAAGATGTGCTGAAATATTACAAGTTGAGCAAAAACTGAACCTGAAAAGTAATAAAGCTAATTAGTACAGGCGGTTTGGTATAAAACAGTGTCTCTTTTGCACCTACATCAGTTGGTATACTAGTTTTTCTTTGTTTGTTTGTTTTTTTTCAATTGTGGTACATACTGAGTAAAAAGGCTATTGACTTTGCAGCGGACACAATTTCAACACATGCACAAGCATGTAGTGAAAAGAGTGACCAGCTACTGTAGCTACCATGTCAACTGGTGAAACTGATTTGTCAGTGGGTTTCCTATGGGACGCTTGGGATGCTGTGACTGGTGATTGTGTGTTTGTAAAACATAATTTGAGGTACGGCTCACTCTTTCACCCTAGACGTTAGCTAAACTAAAATACTACTTGTAGCTAGTGCTGGTGCGTGTTAGCATTCTAGTTAGTTTTAGCAAGACATCACAGCACAGAGTTGACAGGAAACTGCAGAGCTGAGTGATAGATGTATATGGTTTTGTTAATAATCATTTGTTCTAGACACACCAGTTAATGCGCTTGTACATACGAATCGAGATGCAAGAACTCCCAGAATGAGCCTCTGTCACATTGCATTACACGGCATAAAAATAACAAACAAACAAACAAAAAAACATCAGCCACTGTAAAATAGTGAGTGATTTTTTTCATTCGTCAGATGCATTAGATTGAAACACAAGCAAACAGAGAGCATGGTGTCAGTGACGGACTAATATGGGCAAATGCCACAATGGCTGCGCAATGATGCGGTCGCGTGAAGATGCAGCTGTTCTGATGTGGCTGCAACAAAACACAATGACGTATAGGACTTCAAGAGCAACCTAGCTCACCTAAGGCAGCTCCCCCACCCCCATAATCAAAAACCTTGTTCCTGTCTGGGTTTGATTCCTCCTATCTGTGTGATCAATGCATATTTTTTTCTCATCATCATTATGATCAGTCAGACTTTCTTTATTTGTCATTGAACAATATATATATATATATATATATATATATATATATATATTGATATTGATATTGATATTGATATTGTGTAAAAATGCCAGGGCCTCTTTTTGGTTCCAGTCCGTCACTGCATGGTGTTATGCTTTACTCACTTAAAGATCCCTGTGTGATTCTGCAACAAAGTGTTGATTAGAAAAAGAAAAAAAAGAGAAAAAAAAAACTCTCCCATCATGCCTACACATTTTGTGAGAGGAGTCATCATGAATTATATTGGAAATGATAGTGATTGAAGATGACTCTATCATTATGCTGAGACATCCAAGATCAACTGGGACAATTTAGATATTCCTGGTGTCAGAAACCAAAAGACTTCTCCCATAAGACGATGATAGCTCCAATGACTAAAACACTCTGTAACACTGTCATTAGCGTTATTTAAAGCCTGTGGCACAGAGGGTCAATTTGGGGTTTTCCCTCAAAATCGCACTCGGAGTCTTCCCTGTCATTTAAGACTGAAGTTAACCATGATCCATGGGTCATCTAAATCAAGAGTGACTAGCATGTTGTCCCGGTACATCGCATTTACGTCAAAATGAACTATTCTTCACATATTTTGATGCTAAAGTTTAACCCTTACATACTGTTTAAATTTGATACCTTCACAGTATGGTTCGGGTCAATTTTGACCCGGACCAAGAATTCCCTGATAGTAAGTGTCTATATTGAATTTTAAACTACAGATCTATTTAGAATGTTTAAATAGCCTATGACACATAAATTAATGTATGATTAAGTGTTAAAAAAAAATTCAGAGAGCAGGGAGAGTGCATTTTTTAAGTTTTACAACACTCGTTTTTGGAGAAAAACTTCTACTATTACACAGTATTACATCCTGTTCTACATAAGACATAAACACATAAAAGCCACAATGATTTAAATATATTTCATTGAATTTTAAAATGGCATGAACATTGTGAAACTGTTGGAATTCATAATGACCATGTTTAACAACTGCGACCATTAGGTGCTATATGTTATAAGGTAGATGCTATATCATAAGAAATCATAATTATCAATATTAATTCAACATTTACCACTTAGAACACAAAAACATTAAATAATAAAATGCTTATTATAAAAAAAATGTACTCTCCCTGCTTTATATATAATATGGTTTTCTTTGGCGTTGTCTTCCTGCTCTGACACATCCTCCACCAAATCACTATCAACCTCCTCCTTTTGGAAGATCAGATAAAGGGCCTGTTGTACCAAGTCTTGCTGCCATGATGTCAGTCACTGAAATGGCAGCTCAGGAACCTCTATGTCATGACCCCCCACCACCACCCTCCCAACGCAAATTGATTCAAATTTGTTACTTTATAGATTATTTTATTACATTGCAGGTGCAGGTGCTTGCAGGTGCAGGTGCTTGCAGGTGCAGATCTCGTGTCTGTGTCAAGGCACCCCTTGACCTCAGATGACCTCTGTTCCATTTGTGCACCATATATGATCACTACTATATGCTGTTTTACTATTTCACTGTTTCGAGGTTCCCCCATGCCCCCTCAAAGACCAGCAGGTGTCTGTCTCTGGGCAAATGTGGTGGGAACACAGGCAGTTCTCGTGACAGTGTCAAAGTCCCCCTTGAACTCTGTTTCTGTCACCACTGTCCCATAAATTATACACACAAACATGGCCTGTACAGTTCCACAGTTTCAAGATTCCCTAAAACCACAATTTTCCTTGATTTGACCCACACTGGTGGATCTAAAATCCATCTAAACAGATACGGGTCAAATTTGACCCGAAACAGCCTCAGTGTATAAAAATTTGTAGCACCTGTTCAAAAGTATACAATTTAAAAATATTTTCATTTTTGTGTATTTTGGGTCACTTTAGGAAAAGTCATAAAATTTCAGCCTAAAAGAATGATGTTTAGGGTATTTTAATGTCAAAACGGGTCAAATTTGACCCGAACAGTATGTAAGGGTTAAGTGAATGAAATGATGTCTACTTTCTGGTTTATAACAGCAGAACTCCATTATGCTCAACACACAGTATGAGGTACTTGTTGTAAATGACAGTGCATGATTTGTTCTTTATCACAAATGGAGGTTCACAAACTCTACAAAGGCATTCTTCAACTAAATGTGTTTGATTTTGCAGGTCCAATCTGGATTGGATTCATTTGAATTCTGGGCAGGTGTACAGTACCCTCTAAACACATGACCTACAGGACAGGTGTGAGTCAAACTCATACACAACACAATACATCACATTGACCGAAAACCAGAACATTTTGTTTGTGTTTTGATGTGCTAGCTCTGTGTCCTCTTGTTTGTCAGCCATTTATCCTACTTGCATCATGATTGCAATGCATGATGGTGTAAACTGCTTCATTAGTGACCATTAGCTGTGTGAACACACTAGAGAACTAGCCTGAGTAATTTTGGACAGCTTTTTAGCTTTGTTGCACAGCCATCAGATAAACAGTCCAATCATATGCAAACTTGCAATTTAATTCCTTATTTCATGGCTGTAGTGATTGCTGCTTTATGAAAATTGTGCTGAAATGAAGTTCAACCCAAGACATTTAAAGCAGAAGTAAGCGATCCGGTGGTTTTGGCTAACTTCCTGTCAGCCGATGGAGTTAGCAGTCCCCGCCCTCGTCCCTACGTCACCACATTCACGCGCATCCCTTGGCTGCACACACAGAGAGGACCGCCCCTTTATGCCGTTCTCTCTCCTCATTGGATAAAGGTTGTAGGATACAAGGAAAGTTTTCTCCTGGGCTTACAGCAGAGCAGAGTGACTGACAGACCCGTGTTTCAGACCAAACACTCTATATAAGTGATTGCTGTGGGAAGATATAACTGTTTAAGACTTATATTAACACAAATATTCCACTTACTTCTGCTTTAAGTGCAGCTTTTATTCAGACCTTTGCTCTTATCATGTTGGGCAGAAACAAAATATCACGTGAAAGGGCTTTCATCAAAGTGACCAGCCATGTTTGGTTCATTCATACACTTTAATCACAGGAAC
Source organism: Trachurus japonicus (assembly GCF_045865225.1). NCBI lineage: Eukaryota > Metazoa > Chordata > Actinopteri > Carangiformes > Carangidae > Trachurus > Trachurus japonicus. Next base: position 31,367,586 of record NC_140921.1, on the reverse strand, counting down.
TTAATAGAGGCTTGTCACCCATTAAACAATAGAAGAATAAATGACATATGCATATGGGGAGAAAAGGGAATTTAACATCATAGGTGTTTATAAACCAATATATGTCACAACAGAAACTATAGCCTATACTGTACCAAAGATGCTTTCTTTGGATGTGGTGGCTACCTACTCTAAAACTATCCTGTTTATTTTCTTGTTCTTTCCAAGCACATTCCCTGGTAAGAACTAAGAACTGCACATATTAGTTTAGTTCAGCCAAATCCCAGAACCGGACTGAATGGCATTGATGTCAGTGAACCACTGTGAAATTAAGGAGAGATACATGGCAATTTATTCATATAAATATGCCACATATTATTAGTGTAGGCCTAACCCCAGAATCCTAAGAATGCCAGTTTACCATCACATCTAATTTAATTAGCTTTGCTTTCCTTAAACTTTATTGTACAAGCTTATTATCACGCATGATTTTACCTCTCACCAAGCACTCTCATCTACATTAGGAAGTTTTCTGGACTTACAGGGTGAAAACTTGGCTGCACCCAATCTTCTTCAGCCCACACTCCAACTTTGATGGCTGAAGGCTAAACCCAAAACCCATCTTGAGGTGAAGGAACATGCTCACTCATTTTCTCTCTTTTTCAGCCTCTCCTCTGTCAGGTCTTAAGCCAAGACCAATAGCTCCTATTAGTGAGCGTGGCAGGCCAGCTGACAGGCTAGTCAATATCCATGAGAAGGCCACTTCATTAATGATCCCTACTTGCTCAGAGAGATGGAAGGGTGAGAGAAAGTGGCCTCTGACAGGCCACAGAGACACATGAAGGTCCTGGACTTTATTTTCAGCAAGACACAACAAGATTGTCAAAGTGCCTGACACTTGAAAGTATATTACAGAGAAAATGCATGCTAGGGTAATAATAAGAGCAAGGACAGATACGAATGATGAAAAGAAAATCATGTATAAGCTTTAACAAAGATGATGTTATTACTGTTTTTTTATTGTATGAATCCTTTGGAAGTGAGTGGGAATGTTGCACAACACTGAATTCATAGGATTTAATGTGATAGCAGTGGGACACTGCAGCTGCAGAGTGCTTTTTGTACCTTAACCGAGCTAAGACATGGCTGTTTATTACATGGAGATAGAGGTGTCAGTCAGTTTTTGCCCTTTACATCATCTGTTTATTTCTGTCCCACACAGTGGTCAGGTGACATTGTGGGCTTCTTTTTTTTTGACATAGCATAAAAGGCAAAGTGATGCTGTCCACCATGCATAGGCTGACTGAACCACAATACACACCAAAAGAGCATCTCAGTGAAACATGCTGAGATCTTGAAAAGCTATGTGCAAATTCATTTTCAAAGAGCAATGACCAATAGAATAACTCCAAACTTAGTCACGTGATATTCAGCCATTTGGAACTATGATCACTCAGTCACTCAGTCAGTCAGTCAGTTAATTATACATAAATATGATGGCGTCTTAAGTAGTTTTACAAACAGACCATAAACAGACCATATCGGCTACCCGCCCCTACGGTAGCCTCGTAAACCAGCCTCTCGCGGAAGTGCATTTCATTTCATTCCGAGGGAGACTCTGGCCTCATCCCCATTCTAAGCGTTTGGACTGAAACCCTCAGAAGGCCGAGCCAATCAGCGTCGCCCGCTGTGATTGACACAGCACGTTGGCCAATCAGGGACCGACAGGTGCAAAGCCCCGTCACTACACCGACTTGCTGATTGGCTGAATGGGGTTGTCTGTCAACTCTACTACCAAAGATATTAAACCGTCTTTGCTACTACTCCCGCCCACCCCAAATGCTTGCAGGGGGGATGAGGCCAGACTCTCCCGAGAAATGAAATGAAATGCATTTCCGCGAGAGGCTGGTTTACGAGGCTACCCCTACGGAGCGCTCAAAAAGAAAACTAAGGCACCCATGGTGGCATCCGCTACTACTACTACTACTACTACTTTATGTTTATGTAGCTATTGTAATGAAAATCACGGGTACTCGTGTATTGATTAACTGATATTTTATTCCAAAAGTTGTGAAAACATAGAGGGAACCACCACATTTAACAGCCTGGAGGGCAGAAGTAGATAAACCCGGTAGAAACAGTGCCCGCCCATATGCGACACTCCTTGAAGTACAGCGAACGCACCCACAAAGAAGCAGGGATAATCTGATTGGTCAGCAGTAGCCGGCCTTCTATTGGTTGACAGTTGACAGAAATCCGCGAGCAGAGCAGAAATCCGAGAGCAGAACTTTCCTCAGCGCAAGAGGAAGAGCTCGATCTTGAGCGCAGGAAATCTGCGCAAGCAGCTATAACCCAGTGCAAGCACACAGTTTGAGCACGAGCAGAGCAAATTTGAATGTAAGAGCAGAGTTTTGACGGACAATATCACAAAATCTGAATGTGAAATCAAAAGATAATGCTCTCAAATCAATATAATATGCTCTTGATTTATGGCAGCAAATGACCACCATATTAGTCAGTCAGCAACATTTGGGGATTTGGGAACATGCTTGTATAAGGTGTCTTGACTATTCATGGCATTGCATTTACTGTATTTGTACGGAGGGTATTGGCATTGTTAAAGCTATGAATGCTAATACACTGAGTAACACCTAGATAAAACCACTGCAGTCTAATGCAACAGTTCAGCAATTTATCTGTTTAGTTACTGTTAAAGTTGTGTGTAACGCCCGCCGATGTAATAATGCCCACAAACGTAATAAACCACAAACGTAATAAAAATATGCAGCTTTTAATGTAATAATCCTGCAAACGTAATACATTTTCCACAAACGTAATAGCCGCTGCCTACTACAAACGTAATACGCGATTTCACACAAATGTAACAACTATTACGTTTGCGGAGATTTATTACGTTTGTGGGGAAGTGAAAATCTTCAATTTTCAATGTAATAAAATGTAATAACGCAACGACTAATGGTCGTTGTGTTGGTTGTTGTTGTTTATATCTACTAATAGCCTACTGACTGTGCGAAATCCAGCTGCTGACTCTCAGCTCCACGATCACGGAAAGCCCACCCCACCCTGCCCACCCCGCAAGCAGCAGTTCTCTCTCTCTCTCTCTCTCTCTCTGTCTCTCTCTCTCTTCCTCCCAACCGTGTACCTATCACAATCAATCCTAAGCAAATGTTTATTATAGAAGCATCTGCAGGGGACAGCGCGTGTCATAAGCCAGAGGACAAAAATGTACACAAGCAAAAGCAAAAGAAGCAAAAGAAAAGAAAGAGGCATCTCTCTCTCTCTCTCTCTCTCTCTCTCGGGCAGCGACACGCTGTCATTCATTCATATTTCAGCACTGAAACAGCGGACAGCGGCTTGGAACGAGAACTCAACACTGTCTTCTCCCGAAGTTGAAAAATATTATATAAATAAATAAATATACAATAAAGACAACGTTTTTCTCATCTCAACGTATTTGACTCCGTACAGCAACAATAATAATAATCATAATAATAATAATGACTATATAAGACCCCTACAGTGGTGCAGTTTGCAAGTATGGTGTGTGTTTTAAATAGATAGCCTGGATAGTTTTACACATGCCTCTGTCAGGCATACAACGAAGGTTACGATATTGTAACCCTAGTTATATTAACACAGGCGGAGCCCTCTACTGGACTCTATGGGTATATCTCTCCTCCAATCGCGTACGCGCGATGGCCCACTGAAATTTGCATGTACGTAGCCGGCCAGTATGGCGTGCCTACCTCATTCCTCATTCCTCATTCCACCAAACTTCAGCGTAAGGCGAAAGAGCGGCAGGGCCCTAAGTAGAGGGCTCCGCCTGTGTTAATATAACTAGGGTTACAATATCGTAACCTTCGTTATATCTCACACAGGCTTCGCCCTCTACTGGACTCTATGGGTACAGTAGACGAAGCCCCGATTTATGTACTCCCTGCCGCGGGAGAGGCTCCGCCCACTGACCACACCAGCTACCGGTTAGGTACCAAGACCCAGTCACCACTTATTAATCTTAACCACCGTATGGAGTGATAACGGGTCCAACTTCATCCCAGTTAGCAGCACCTGACTAGGCTGGGTGAAGTTGTGGTCTAACCTCGCAGGGGTCTCAACCCTAGACCTCCTGCGCACCTCATTGACAGTGTCCTAGCAGAGCACAGTCCAATGCAGGTGCATGACACCCTGTGGGGATCAAGTATTAAAAAACACTTGACACATCCTTCCTCTCACATGTCCTGTGACCCTACAGTGAGCACAGACCTGGAGAAGGAGCCTGATACATCCAAGAGATAGAACCTTATGAACGGGCAGGGTGAAGACCACGATGCCGCCGTACATATGTCCTCAACACTCGCACCACTGAACAGGGCTGTAGACGTCGCCACACTTCTTGTGGAGTGCGCCCGGACCACAGTGGGCGGTTCTCGACCCGCTTGACTGTAGGCTGAGAGGATGCATTCACACATCCACCTCGCCAAGCGTTTCTTGGACAGGGCTCTGCCAGCCATCCCGTCACCATAACACACGACCAACTGGTCGGTGTTCCTGACAGTGGCTGTTCGGTCGACATAGTATGTCAACGCACGCACAGGGCATAGGAGATGCAGTTTCGCCTCCCTCGAATCCTCATGAGGGGGAGGGTGAAAAGCCTCCAACTGGATGATTCTGGACCGAAATGAGCTCCTTATGTTCTTAGGAAGAAAGGAGGGGTTCGGTTTAAGGATGGCACCACTGCGGTCCCCGCGAAGGAGTAAACAACTCGGGTGGACTGACAGGGCACACAATTCGCTCACTCTCTTGGCTGACGTCAGAGCAAGAAGCAACGCTGTCTTGAACGACAACACCTTTAAGGAGGAGCGTTCCAAAGGCTCATAGGGGTCCCTTGTGAGGGCCTCGAGTACCAGTGGTAATTCCCACTGTGGTACAGAAGTGCGTGCCACTGGTCGTAGCCTTCTGACCCCCTGCAGGAACCGTTTTACCAGAGGGTGGGCGAAGACTGGACCTCCGCCCAACCCTTCATGGCATGATGAGATGGCTGCAGCGTAAACCTTAACAGTCGCGTGAGACAGCCCTCTATCAACCAAAAGCTGTAGAAAGGAAAGAGTGTCTCCCACTGAGCATGTCAGTGGGTCCACTTCCCTCTCTTCGCACCGATGCTGGAAACCTAACCACTTAGCCCTGTAACAGGCAATGGTGGATCCAGCCCTAGCCGCTTGGATGGTTTTCACCACCTGCGCAGTCAGCCCAGTCCGCATTAACCTGTCCCTTTCAGGGCCCAGGCTTGAAGTGACTGGCCCAGGATCGGCAGCGCCTGTATCGCGCCTGCGATACATCGTGGTCAGCTCTGCGTACCACGGAGCCGACCGCCGGTCGGGAGCCACCAGAATGACCCTCAGCCGCTCCACTCTCACTCTCTCCAGTAGCTGGGGGATGAGACGGAGGGGGGGGGGGGGGGGGGCATAAAGTAGCCCTCTTGGCCATGGAGCGTGTGCAAACGCGTCCACCCCCAAGGGTGGATGGTCTTGCGGGCTCAGGGAGAACCAATGGGGGCAGTGGGTGTTCGACCTGTTGGCAAACAGGTCCACTGTTGCCCTCCCGAATCGTGTCCAGATCTGCTGTACCACTTCTGGTTGCAGTCTCCACTCGTCTTCCAGGGGGCCGCCCCTTGACATGAGGTCGGCCCCCCTGTTCTCGATTCCTGGAACGTGGAGGGCTCTCAGAGATTGTAGGTGCTCTGAAGCCCATGACCACAGGTTCTCCGCCATCGCTAACAGGGCAGCGGAATGTACACCGCCCTGTCTGTTGATGTAAGCGACTGTGGTGCGATTGTCGGTCCTCACCAACACGTGTCTCCCCCTTAACAGGTGACTGAAGTGTTGGCGAACCAGGAACACTGCCTGTAACTCGAGGAGGTTGAGGTGGCGGTCCTCCCCCGGAGGCCACACACCACCTATCGCCCTCCCCAGGCAGGTGCCTCCCCGCCCCATCAGGGAGGCGTCCGTGAACACCGACGTGTACGAGGTCACTCGTCCTAGTGGTGTCCCGGTCAACAAATGTCGTGGGGACCCCCAGTACTGCAGGTTGCCCCGCACTGTTGGGGGGACCGTCAGCAGCCGAAACTTCTGCCTCTTGAGGTCTAAGCGTAGGCTGGCGAACCATCTCTGCAGGCGACGCATGTGCAGCAGTCCTAGTGGAACCACCGGGTGAGCTGCTGCCATGTGCCCCAGTGCTTGCATGACGGTCAAGGCTGTGACACGTGGACCCTGTTGCAGCTTGAGAACCTCCTGCTGTAGGGCTGTCCGTCTGGACTCCGACAGAGTGGCTCTCAGGCTGACAGAGTCGAGCACAATCCCCAAGTATTCGGCCCGCTGGTTTGGTTGGGGGTTGCTCTTCTTCCAGTTGATGGCAAAACCCAACTTGGTCAGGTGAAGTATCAACTGAACTGTGTGAAAAATGGCCCATTGTTTGGACCTGGCCATCACGATGAGGTCGTCCAGATAAAAGAAGACCCTCATCCCCTGGCTGCGCAGCGGTTGTAGCGCTGCGTCCACACATTTGCTGAACGTACTAGGGGCCTGGGAATAGCCAAATGGCAGCCTGTTGTATTCGTAGGCTGTTCCCTGGAATGCAAAACGCAGGAACTTCCTGTGTTTTGGTGCCACCTCGACGTGAAAATAAGCGTCCTTCAAGTTGATGGTTGAGAACCGATCGCCTGGTTGGACGAGTACCAGCAGCCTCCATGTGGTTAGCATGCGGAACGTTTTGCGACCGATACGTGTGTTCAGGGCACGGAGGTCCAGGATGGGTCTGTAGCCCCCTGTCTTTTTGGGAACCAAAAAGTATGGGGAGTAAAAACCTCGTTCCTTGTCGTGAAGAGGGACAATTGACACGGCCTGTTTTGATAGCAGGTCCTGAATTTCCCCCTCGAGGAACTCTATCTCTTGTTGAGAGGATAGATTCATCTCTTGTATGCCCCTGAACGCTGGGGGGAGCCCACAGAACTGGAGAGAATATCCTAGTCTGAGGGTCCTGTCCAGCCAGTCTGTCAGTACGCAGCTGCTCTGCCATGCTTCGTAAAAACACGTGAGAGGACGCGCAGACAGCTGTGGAGCAGCTTCTAGAAAGCTGTGGTACACAATTTCGGCCCTCTCCGCCGCCAAACCCGCCATAAACGGGAGTTTGGCCCATGGGGGGCCCTCTGTGAAAGGGCTGAGTCGTCCCTGAACGCACCAGGCCCGTTGTCCGAGCTCGCGGGGCCGTCCGTGAACGCATCTCTGTTGTCCGAGCCGGCGTGGTGTCACCTGAACGCACCACCGCCGCCCGGCACCTCACCGTCATGACGTCCCTGCTGCTGTTAGATCCGCCCGTGGAAATAACAGCCACAGGACCAGAGCGGTCAGACACGTTGGCCGCTCCACTGCTGTTTACCGGGGAGACAGTTCGTGTTAGCCCGGCCGCTTCACTGGAGCGGGTTAAACGAGCGTGAGGCAGCCGTCTCATTGTCCGGAAACACAGCCCTGCCGTGCTGCTGTGAACAATGCTTGTCACCGCTGTAGCCGTTAGCTCGGCGGTGACAACCATCCCTCCACTGCTGTTTACCGGGGAGACAGTTCGTGTTAGCCCGGCCGCTTCTCTGGAGCGGCGCGGGTAAGACGAGCATGAGGCAGCCGTCTCGTTGTCCGGAAACACAGCCCTGCCGTGCTGCTGCGAACGATGCTTGTCACCGCTGTAGCCGTTAGCTCGGCGGTGACAACCATCGCTCGTCAGCCGGTCAACACGCTGAGCCGGACGCACCGTGGAAGTGACACGGTGTCGGCTAGCAGCGCGCGGGGCTAACTGTGTGGTCGCTACAACCAGTGGGGAGCGATGTTTTCTTGTGCAGCCTCGCCGGTTGTAGCGCTCATATAGAGGGACAACGGTAGCTTTTACCCGGTTGACAACGGTGCTCCGCTCTACCGCGTCTCCCACAACGGGGACGGTAGAGGGTGTGTTGTGTGAGTGTGCTTGTGAAACCGTGACCGGGGGGCCTTGCTTGCCGGGCCCGCTTCGGGGATGTGACGGTGTAACACAAGCCACCGGCAGCCTGACCGACGGTGTAGCGGTGACACCAAGCGGGGAGCATGGTGGAGGTGGGAGGGGGAATTTTTGCTCTGTTAGTGAAGTAACATGTTTTAATAAAAACATTTTTCACATCCACAGAACAGTGAACACAAGCAGAACATACAGAACCATATGAACAATGAGGGAGGGCGGCGAGGCAGCCTGCCGGTGCCGTCCCTCCCGTTAACTGTCACTCTGGTCGCTGTGTGCCTCAGGACAGCTTCGGCCTGGGTGTGCTGCGAGCCGCCGCGGGACGGGACGCCCTGGGGTCCCGTGCGGGGCGTTGCTGCGGCGGGCCCGCTGGGGCCGGCTGTTGGTCAGCTGGGGGATCCGCCGCGGAGAAGCCTCTTCGCTGGCGGCGATCTCTCCGCCTCGCCATAGCGTAGCGGCGGGGCAGCTTGACCTCTCCCTTCTGCTTGGCGGCGACAGCGAGCGGTAGATGACGGCTCAGCTGCGCCTTTTCCTCCTCCAGCCTCTTTAGCCGCTGCGTCACCGTAGTGAGGAGCCAAAGAGACCGGTGCAGCCAGAAGATCCTCTCGGTCCCTTCTGGGGAGGGCGGTGAGACCTAGCCAGACGTGGCGAGAGCCGACGCCCGACAGTGACATCACTCGTCCGGCAGCAGTAGCAACTCCCTGTCCTGTTCATCTGACCGATGGTCCGGCCAAGATACTCCATAGTGTCAGGGGAAGGGGGGGGCGTCGCGCGGGAGTGAAGCCGCCGCTGCTACGCCCAGCACACCGAGGTTGTTGCTGCTGCTGCTGCTAGTTGCGCGCCCAGCTGGAATATCTTGTCAAAATATTCCAGCGTGTCCTTATGCTGCAGCAGCGGTGGTAGTGGCTTTCTGTGTCCTGACCAGCCGGCTGAGTGCGGGATAATGAGCACAGCCAGAGCGTCTTCGAGCGGGGGCACACCGGGGAACACAGTCTCTGTCTCGCCCTGCACACGCGGAGGCGGCTCACCGGCTTCGGGGGCAGTGGGGGGGGGGGGCAGGGGAAGCCCGACACACTCCGCTGCAGTCGTCATGACTTACGGGAAGTTGAGCTTGATAGAAGCGGCGCCAAACATCGTCGAGCCGTCGGAGAGGGAGAGTTCATCCTCCTCGTCTCGTAGCGGCGGCGAGTCTGCAGCAGAGGCTGAGGCAGGTCTGGGCGGCGAAGCTTCATCAGGCGGCGTGGAGGTGGTGTACGCTGGAGCGGCGTCCTCCTCCTGCCGTCGCTGCTCCAGCCCGGCGGTGGCGCGCTTCCTCCCGAGACGCTCGAAGCAAAGAAGATGTAGGTCTGCCGGCGCGATGATGCCGTTAGGGCAGGCCGGCAGAGGCGTTGTTCCTGAAGCGGCGACTCCATCCTTGGAGCTAGTGTGACAGTGGGCACTCGCCGACGCTGAAGTAAAAAGGAATGAGGGCAGCTGGCGGTGCATCTGCTTATATAGCCCGCTAAGGGCGGGAAAGGTAGGCACGCCATACTGGCCGGCTACGTACATGCAAATTTCAGTGGGCCATCGCGCGTACGCGATTGGAGGAGAGATATACCCATAGAGTCCAGTAGAGGGCGAAGCCTGTGTGAGATATAACAACCACTTCATGCAGTTTAATTAAATTTTTTTGTTAATTTTCGTTTCTTTTGGATCTTTGTGCGTATTATGGAGCCGTTTTGGTCCATGTTTGTAAGTCTTTTTTTCCCCTGGATTATATATTCTAAAGATGCAACAAGCGGGGTCGGAGTGTGTGATTGAAAACCACCACGGTCTGCTCCCCGTTCACGTAGCTATCGCCTCCTTCGGATGCCGAGACTTTGTGTTTATTAGTTTTAAAACATCATATGTCAAACAAGAGATTACAGTTTACGGAGCGCGTTTGAGCCGCGGACTCCGAGACGAGAGGAGAATGACACCGGGTCCGAGCCTCTGATCAGCAGGTTTGGTTTTTAGCCAGGAGCCTCCACTCTCCCTGTAACAAGCTACAAGTCATTTGTCATTACAATTAGTCCCAAGCAGTTTAAAAAATGAAACATAAGGTAAATATCCTGCATATTTTCTCTTTTCTGTGCTCCTCTGACCAGATCGCGTTCATAGCGGTGTGTTGGCAACGGTCTGTCATACAGAAATAACAAAGTAACACACACGCATCACATTATGAAAGTGCTTGTGATTTTTTGGGGGCTAAAATGGGGGACAACAGAGCTGAGCCAGGTGGAGAGCGTATAGCACACCCTAGTGTACATTCAAATGATAAATTAGTTTAACATTAGGTCGGAGGGTTTTCCCCCTGTTTATTGACAGGGATGATACTGACAGAGGACACAGATTGTGATTGACAGAGGGAGATAGCCTGATTTTTTTTAATTTTTTTTTTAAAGGTAAACACAACACTTATCAGTCTAAATAGGCATCTAAAGGTTTATTAATTCAATTCAATTTTCCCGCAGACAGCGGCGAGAGAGAGAGAGAGAACTGCTGCTTGCGGGGTGGGCAGGGTGGGGTGGGCTTTCCGTGATCGTGGAGCTGAGAGTCAGCAGCTGGATTTCGCAGTCAGTAGGCTATTAGTAGATAGCCTATAAACAACAACAACCAACACAACGACCATTAGTCATTGCGTTATTACATTTTATTACATTGAAAATTGAAGATTTTCACTTCCCCACAAACATAATAAATCTCCGCAAACGTAATAGTTATTACATTTGTGGGAAATCGCGTATTACGTTTGTAGTAGGCAGCGGCTATTACGTTTGTGGAAAATGTATTACGTTTGCAGGATTATTACATTAAAAGCTGCATATTTTTATTACGTTTGTGGTTTATTACGTTTGTGGGCATTATTACATTGGCGGGCGTTACAGTTGTGTTTAAGTCTTTTATTTTTGTTATCTTGATCCATAAGAAGATTATATTTGTGGTTTTAAGAACCAACAACTCCTCCAAAGACTCCTCTCTGGAGCTCTTGGGCCTACACCTGCTTTTCAATCACAAAAGAAAAGAAAAAAAAACCTGGAAATACACTTTTGTGCTGTGTGAGAACTTTAAGGAGACACCTCACACCAAGGCATATCCCATTGTCTTGTCATAAAGGGGGGTGGATAAAGTAGTGAACACCTGTCAGTATAACGCAATGCAGTTCAACAGCACCACAAACTTGGACTCGTCTTTCCCTGTGAGTCACGTCGACGAGCCAATTTCTCCCATCAGATTCAGTTCAACTCTTTGGTCCGAGGCTTCATCCTCCCAGCCAGCACTGCTGAGCCTGCAGAGGATTGTGGGAGAATGACAGGGAATTACAGCGGCCTGGTTCCCCCCTTGCAGGATTGCAGCAGTGATATGGTTTCTTAGAAGCTATAATACTGTGTACAGCACTCAGTGGCTGCACACATCCCATACTGAAAGAAAAACTGATAAACCGTTCCACCGGATCACCAGTCGCTTAAATAGATAGTTGCTCTTTTAAAAGGCCTGCGCAAACACACTACCCACTTGCACGGATGCACGTCCGAACTCGGGTATGCACCCACCCGTCTTTAGCCCCTTGTTTTTCCGTCTTGTTGTGGCGCTCATCAGCAGGTGTGTGTTTCGGGGGGCGGAATGATGTTTCTGGCCTGGACGACATGGGAGAGCTATCTGTGTAATAGAATTATCTGGAGAGGCCACTCCAAATTAACATAATATGGACTCAAAATGTAAATTGTCTTTTTGTAAAATAGAATGTGCATGAGAATCTGCTCTCTTGCTCCTCTCTGTCTTATCACCCTCCCTCTCTCTCTCTCTCTCACACACACACACTTTCTCTTCTTTATTTCCTGTTTCTGGGAACTGATAAAAAAGAAAAAAAAATCCTCTGTGTTGATGTGGGCACACGCACACATTTCCACACATTTTGGGTGCAAATACTTGAGAGGTGTGTGTTCCGCTGACATGTGTGAAGCTAAATGCCAACGTACCATTTAAGAGAGAAAGGGCAGCAGCACATCCAACCTTTGTAGTGTGTCATTCAGCAGTGTTCAGAGCCGTTCACATATAAAAATGAGGTCTCCTCTGTCCCAGGGAGCAGCGGATCTCTTTCACCCCATCAGCCAAAGAAGAGGAGGGGATGTTGACAACCGCAGAAACATCTGTCAAACAGAGAGAGGGGTGACAAACAAGAAAAAAGAAAGAATTTTCTTCTTCTTTTTCTGCCCTTTTCGTTATCCTGGAATTTAATTCAATCATGTGTATCCATACTTTTTTTCTCTCTCTTTCTTTGTACACATTTATTCCAGGGGCAATCTCATCCCTCATTTTGTCCCCCTCTTGTATTCTTGCTTCCTTCCTATGATGATGAGCACTTTCAGAGTGTTCAACTACTGCATTTAGCCATTCAGAGAGTTTGATAAAGCTACACTCTTCCCCCTCCCGTGTTTGAATTACACAGCAACGGGAAAAGGCCACCTCTTTGTCACTAAATGCCTCTCCTATTCATTCACATGACAGCAAAGTAGTTTGTCTTTTCCCACAGTAAAATGCCAGATTTGAAAGCCCTCTATTCGATTAATGTTTAGAGTTAGGCTGCACGCCACCTTTAATCCAGGAAGTATTTTACAGTCAAATAAGAGCCTTTCTCGTTTGGGGGATGGGAGGACATTTTGGCATTTTGTGTGGCTTCAGGAATATTTCCACTCTGTGCACCTCTAATGTATAGATCCACCTCTTCACTCTAAAGTCTTTCTTCAACACTGAACAATAAAGCGTGCATCCAGGTTAGCTGTGCGTTTCATGTGGAGCTGCAGGAGAATGAAAATGCACGTTGTAATGTAGGGATATCTATTCGTCTGACTTTTTCCCCCACAGTTTGTCAGCTGTAAAGTGTTTGCAGTTACTGACTCATGAATAACCTTTCTTATTGCCTCTAAAGCAGGACAATGTGGCTTTTGAACTATAACATTTGTTTGTCTTGCAAATGAAATGTTATGTTCATATGAAAAACAAACAAAAAAAAGAATAATAAAAGAAAGAAAAGAAAAGAAACACCCTGACTCATTTGAATGCACCGTTTGATGCAGCCTGTCTTGGCCTGAGGTGGTTAATATTGGCTAATGCATCATGCTGTAACATGACTTGGCTTTTTAACTCCACATTTGATCCTGACCACACTAACAACACTGACAACACAGTCTGGAGACAATCCCCGTTGACACTGAGCGAGGGTGGGGTAGACTTTGGACAGCTCACCAGTAGACACGTTGCCAAAAATCCCACACACTCACATTGACACACGCAGAGTCACCGGTTAACCTATGGCCCTTTTCCACTACACAGTCACGGCACGGCATGATGCAGCTCGGCATGGCTCGGTCTAGTTCTTCATAGTTCCTCCTCAACGTGGGCGGGGTCTTCATATCATGGTGGCTACGGCCGCGTCGCCTCCTCTCGTCAGCTCCAAACTGACTCGTCTGCACCTTGATCACGGACCACAGCGTGGTTTTACACACAGCAGACATTTAAAGGGACAACGAGGAGTTTTGGAAAAGCGAAGCGTTTTCACACTACATTTATGAGCCTCCGCGCGCACCGTGAAATTCTTTGACCGGCGCAAGACGGACTCATGTTTTCATTCATCAAGAATTAAAGTCAGAGGTTTGAAGACGATCACATACCGTCGTAGTTCCCACCATACTGTAAACGGCGATTCGGCAGCTGTTGTGAAGGGCAAAGATGAGTTATTTTTAAAAGTCTGGACACCCTTTTTAGATTATATACCTGCAGATCTGAAAAATCTGCTAATGATGGGCAGACAGTTTTCTGAGTGGAATAGGACTTCCCCTGTGCGGGGACAATAAGCTGCTGCTGATTCTTTACTCTTAAGTCGTAGTTAAATACTGACTGGAATCAAACCAGAACTGTAATTATTTTAATTTTAATTTAATTTAATTTAATTTACATGTATTTTATTTATTTATTTTCCACTATTTATTTATTTTTTTAAATTCTGATCATTTAATTATATATTCCATTTTATTTAGTTATTTTACTTACTTATTTTAATATTACTTATTTATCTATTTATTTTAATTTTATTTTTATCTATTCCTTTATTATTTTTATTATTATTTTCCAACTTTAGGTCATTAATATCACAGCCCTGGTAAATGTAACTACTTTTTTTTTTTTCTTTTTCTCTCTCTCTTCTTGTCTAACTTTGCATTACATGTGCTGTCTGATGGGTTGGGGTGGGGTTTTTTTTTCTGTGTTTTGTATTGTTAATGTTTGGAAAAACAATAAAATGTGTTTAAAAAAACAAAAAAAACAACAAAAAAAAACGGCGATTCGGCGGCGTTATTCTCATGACTCGCCACGAAACCGAAAGTAAAGAAACGCTGGTCGGCTCGCCCAGCATTTCCACCACCACTAATAATAACAAAATAACGATAGAGACAAGGCGATATATTTATGGAGAATGGGCCCATTAACAAGTGGTAACGTAGATTCATCCACATTAAAGGGACAACGAGGAGTTTCTATTCGGTTATAAATAAACAACAATAGTCTCAGTACAGATCAGTGGTTGCTGTTGTCGGAGTGTTTGTAAAATTAGCAGGTTTGATTCTCCTGTAGGAAGTCTGTCAGTGGCGACATTCTGGCCAATCAGTGGAAGGCAGTCGGCTGACGTCATGTTTTAGTATCGGTTCGGCTCACTTGGAACCCGGGCTGAGGCGTTACCAAAAAAGTACCAGGTACCAGGTGCTAGGGGCTGGTGGAAAAGCAAAAAACTGTGCAGTGCCGTGCTGTGCCGTAGCCGTGCTAGTGGAAAAGCGCCAATAGTATACATGTCTTTGGACTGTGGGAGGGAGAACATACTCCGGCGTTTGAGAACCTTCTCGCTGTGAGGGGCCAGTGCAAACCACTGCACCATTGTGCCACCTAGGAAACCATCACAACGTAAAATGCATTAAATAAATATTGAAGCAGATAGCGGATAGATAAAAACTGTTAAAGAAAAAAGCTCTTTGCATGAGCTCTGCTTTCAGCTGGTGTTCTCAGCTTCTCTTTCAGCCTCAGAGTGTTGTGTGCTCTTGTCCTTGAAATCCTTTCATGTTTGTGCATTCACAGCTCTGACCAGACTCTCTGACCTACCATCTTTGGCTGTAATATGACTGACCGAGCCCGGGTCCTCATGGATCGTTCAGATGTTTCTGTCATTTAAAAAGGAGAAGTATAAGCCAAGGCATCGTACCGGTTATAACGCAGCTCCAGTGTAAACACGCTTTTACAAATGGGTTTATTGAGGAGTGGGATGCTCAGTGTTACCGCTGCCATTACAGACACAAAGAGAGTTCAGTCAGAGCTCTTTTCAAGAGTTACCACCACAGACTATGATTGGTCAAGGGTTGCCACCCTCTCCCCCCATGCAAACATCTGCATTTTTATTTATTTATATTTTATAATATAATATATATAATAATATATTTATATAATTAACCTCTCTCTCTGTTTTGCTGGTGCTTTGCAGTTTCACTCACATTATTGTCACCCCACTCAAAAGCAGTGAATAGTTGCTGCAAAAGCCTGCAGCAAACAGTCTGAGGGTAGATTCTCTGAGATGCCATAAAGCAGAGGGACAAGTTGTGGGTTCTATCAGAGTGCAGTTTATTATCTAGTCAAGGTTTGTGCAGGTGGCAGAATGCAATGTGGAAAGGATTCCTTCAATGCAACTTTCTAAATAAAATACCATACACTAAATGACTGCACTTATTATCCAACAGAATGGAAGCGAGTACCACTCGTGTCAAATGCAGTGCATTGTGCTTGTTCCTTCTTAGATAATGGCTGAGAGGCTTGAGAGATGTATGCATTTGCTAACTGAGAAGTGAGTGTTTCACTGAAATGACACTTTTGTCAGAGGCTTTCCTGCAGACTGAGGCAGCTATAGGCTCTGACGCTCAGCCCTGAGAGGTGGAATTTTGAGTGTTGGTCTGAAAAAAGCTGAGAAAGAAAAATTAATAGGAAAAACAAGATAAATGATTTTTTTTTTTTTTTAAATATAAAAGGCAGAGAAAGTGTGAAGCTATATGCAGCAAAGAAAGTGGAATGGAATGGAACACCAGAGAGGTGAACATGGAGAGGGAATTTAACTTGTTTTTGTTTTTTTTATATAAAACAATCATAAATACCTTATAGATATGGATTGATCATCTCACCAAGTGATGCTGGTATCACTGAGATACACAGATAATGTCCCTTATAGCTTGATTCAGGTAAAAATTATGCATTTTTTCAAATTATTTGTGATTGATTGTATATATATATATATATATATATATATATATATATATATATATATATATATATATATATATATATATATATATATATATATGTATGTATATATAATAACCATTTGGAGGGCACTATTTGTCAATCATCATTTATGTACATACATGAGCTGGAACACTCAAATCAAAAGTACATCTGTGCAAGAATATCTGCGTTGTCCGGTGGATGTATTCTTTGTAGAGTGTGGCCATTGTGGAGGAATTGGACCCCAATGCAGACACAGATTCGAAGAACATGTAGAATGAAGAACTAATTAATTAACTTTCAGGAACACAAAAGAACACAAAGGCAGCACAGCAAAACACTGAGGTAAAAATAAACAAAGGAGAAATGAGACACAGGTGGAGCAATCACACACAGGTAACACACATGAGGTAATGACAGGAGGGTGAGCACAGGAAGACAACACACAGGAATTAAAAAAGAAAACAGGACATAAACAGGGAACAAGAGACAAACCCTGGTGGTCCAGAGTGCCCAGCCACTTAAGAAAACACATGCAGACAGAGAAAAAACACCAGCATCATCTCACGACACATTTGCTGCAAAGAAGTCATAACAAACACATAAACTGCGAGGAGCACAGATGACGTTTTTTTCCAAGGGACGTTAAAAAGTGATAAACTAGGTTTGAACACAGTTGTTCAATGTTCTGTGACTTTAAAAAATCAAACATTGAATATTAAGTGTTGCTGTAAGATGTTTTATTATACATCCATGCAAGTGCATCCTAGATCAATAAGCCAGACTGACAACATGACTTCCATGCTAGTGTGATTAATTCAGGCTCCTTCAAACTGTATGTACACTATACCATTTGAATATTATAGCTATATTTTGTATAAAACTGAATACCTTCTGTTCTTGTCTTTGTATTATAGTTCAGGCCCATATGTTTTGTTGCACTTGTCATAGTTTGCTTCGTCATTTTTTCCGTTTTAACTCTTGTACTTAATAGAAGTTGACTGGGTTCTGCTCTTGGCAGCAGCTCTGAAGTTAAATGTCCATAGAAGTCTTTTTTAATGGGAGCGCTTATCAACTTTCTCTATTAGTGTTGCATAATGTCCCTCAGCTCTTGTACTGTAGGCCCATACTCAGCACACTGCAGGGCCTCATGGGATTTTATGCTTTTTTGTTCCTCATTTTCCACCAATTAGCTATATCCTGGACACAAATCTAGACGCAGACAGAAAGACCCCCAGAAACACACAACAACACTTATTTGTCTTTGTCTGACTGAAGGAAAAAATAAAATAAAACAAATAAATAACACCTTCTTTTTGTGTGTGTTTTTAAGGTTTCACTGATTGCACAATTAGTCAAAAGTGTAACTGGTAAAAGCTCCAAGGATTCATGCACTAATGATTTTCTGTTTTCAACTTTACAGAAAAGGCATCAACAGATGAGCATTAACTGGCATTCCTCAATCATTTAAAAAGTTAAATTCAGAATTTACATTTTAAAGAGTTTTTTAGGAGACCTTGTCATGTCAGGCCGGACAATCAATGATTCCCCCCTGGCACTAACAGTTAATCAATGCCATCGATCGGCCAAGTAGGAAGACTTCAGGAGTTCATTCGCTTGCGTACATTTCTGGTTGTGGCCTGGCAGGATACTGTCCATACTTGATGAGGCTTTGGCATCACAAGGCCACTGCCTAATAATTTCCTTATTTGAAAATGAAATATTAAGAAGTAATTAGCCACAGGCTTCAATTTCCTTTTATCATTTATATTTTCAAGAGGCTTAAAATAAAAATGCGCTAAACATAACTGGCAGTTAAGATTGAACAGTCACATCGCATGAACGGGATAAACGTCTGGATTTCTCATATGGTAACTTAGATGTGGAAATCTCCACTTGAACTCAAGTTTTATACAACAGTTGGTGCACTTTTACATTTGTATTGTAGACATTTGCAGCATTGTAGCAAATTAACATAATATATCAATTATATCTAAGGGCAGGCATTGTGATGTAAAGGTTATGCCACTGAAGGACCGCTGTATCTCAAGGATTATTAAACACACACCCGATGGGAGAAGTTACAGTAACAATGGCAAGTGTAATCAGTTAGATCAGCATTGTGTGGTGTGCCAGGGTTCCTGATGAGCCCAGGTGCTGCCACACTAACGACGACCTTCACCCACCTCAGTGTCTGCAAGGAAAGTTGCTTTACCATCCAAGTAACAGACTAACAGGACATAGAGTCATTACTGTCTCTTAACGTGGGGCTAATCAAATGTCTTTCTATGGTTTCTTGTTAGGTTTATGGAGATGTGTTCTCATTGGATGGAGATATGTTTTTTCTAAAGTTTAAAGGTGTTAGCTACAAGTTTAATTCCTAAGTGTTGCACTCACACTTGCTCTCGCTCCAACCTTCAATTGTACTGGTTGCTAGGTACGCCTATAGGGAGCGGCTAGTAGCTAAAGCTAAGCTAACAGTAACCGTATTTAACAAGCAGCAGCTCCGGTGTTGACAGCAGACTGGAAACACATATGAATCATTTCACACTAACTCACCTGCAAACAATCCAGATAAACCCACAATATCACGCCTGCACCGGAAACGTTACAGTACCGGCTGACCGTTAGTTAGCATTAGCACGATGCCATGTCTCTACACAGAGCTATCAGGATCTGGCCCCCCCTGAGCTCCGCCTCACCTGACATCAATGTACTAATGCTGGTGGCGCAGAGATCATTTCATGCCAACGTTGCCAATGTAACCAGGATGTAAATAATATATTTTGGACCCGTCAAAATTTATAAAACAAATATTTATATAGGCTACTAGCCTATAAAAAAAATCTGTAAAATTAGGCTACTTTTATTCTACACCCCTCTAGACAGGCGCGGATTAATGCACAGGCTGACCTAGGCTGCAGCCTAGGGGCCCCACGTGTGGAGGGGCCCCGGGATTGGTCAGATTATGTGGTCACGGAGCCGCAATGTTATAGAAAAAACAGCGGAGCCCCGACAGCAGAGCGCAAGGTGGGAGAAAGAAAAAAGAGACCAACAACTAGCCTATAAACTGAGATCCATATGGGCCAAAACGGACTCAATCACCTGTCTCTGATGGCCACTGAGAGTGAGTTAAATCATGATTAGCCGAAGTTACACGATTATACGGGGGCGATCGTTCATTTGTAGAAGGATATTGTTGTTGTAGGTTAGTAGCTAAAGAGCTGGTTAGGCTACGTGCCTTTTTTTTTTCTTTTCAATTGCCCGTTCATTCGGCAGGGCGGGGGGGCAGAAACACTGTACACCTCAGTGTTATGATGTGAACGATGTGTTTTTGCTCCTCATGTTCCCAGAGAACGTGTTCTACCTTTCTTGTAGCGCTGCTCCCGCTGCCGTCCTTTTTTTTCAGCTGCCGTCCTTACTCGCGTTTAAATCCCACCGTCACGTCATGTTTTTTTTTTTTTTAACCCTACTGTCTCTAAACAATAGGGAAGACAAATATGCAAGAATAGAAAGTCTCTTAGAGAAACATATCCATTCCTATCCGTTTGCAGTGCCTTCTTGTTCTCTAGGCTATTGATTCAGTTATTCACACACGAGTCCTTCATACAGGGCCGGCCCTAGGATTTTGGTGGCCCTAAACATGATCTTGTTTGTGGCCCCCAAAACACTCTAGTGCAAACACCAAATCACACACACTGCTTACAACTGAATGAACAGACACACACACCCTCTGAGGTCTGAGACCAATTTCTTGACTTTTACTTATTTTCTTAAATTCATCTTTTTAACCCTCAAGGCCCCAGAGTTTATTTAGGAAAATATTAAGTTTGGATTTCAAGATTTCACAAGGCTGTAGCTTGCAAGTGGTGAGGGATAAATCTATGGTGTACATGAGAAAAATAATCATAATGACCTAAATAGGAGTAAATTTACTCATCTAATTTGCATATTGTAACGTCACCAGGTGGCAGCCACATTGGATTACGTGACTTTCAGTAAAACTTAATTTGAAACATATTAACACAGAAAAAATATTTCTGTGTAAATATTTCTTTCTGTACATTTACAGTCTGCCACACGGACACACACACACACACACAGTGTTTCTCAACACCTGAAGATCCCTTCCTGTTCAGCTTCGAGCTGCGGGAGCCCCTGAAAGAGGAGTGGCTGCGCTCCAGTGAAACTCTTCTTTTCTCAGATATTTTGCTTAAAAACATACCCCCACAAATGACGTCAGGATTGAAACTGAGTGTGTTCGCCAACTAATGGTACCAAGCAGTAACAATATAGGACAGTAGATTTAAAGATATGGGCTGTTTTAACCAGGAATGCTGCCTGTCGCAACAATGCGACTTTGGCGCACCTTCTAGGTTAAGGTATTTGCAGATGTATTTGTATGGATTTGGTACCTTCCTGATCATACCCCCCCCGCACGTGCCTTTATTAGCTTTATATGCCGCTGCTGCTGCATAAGGGGGCCCCACAGAAAGAATAGCCTAGGGGCCCATGACTACCTTAATCCGCCTCTGCCTCTAGATGTTCTGTGGATGTATTATTTTAAAAAAAATTAATCGTTTTAATGAAAAAGTTGGAGCTATAACCTTTAAATTAATGTAGGCTATCCTGTGTGATGCAGAGGAGCACGGTTTTAAACTTATAGAGATCAGGTGCAATGTTAAGTGAATTGGCTAAACTACTGCAGGATTTCTAACTTCCTGTGGTTTATTGCACCACTGACACACACACCTTCCCTTTCACCCCATCTATCCCTCACCCTCTCTCTCCTCCACAGTCACCTAGTAGGGGGTCCAACCCCCCCTGTGTGAGGTAAATATGTCTTTAGTACATGCAGAATACCAAGAGCCCGAAATAACGTGCCACTTGCCAAAATGAGTACAGCCATCACTGTTATTAAAGGTTTTCTTCTGTGCTAAAGACTATTTCAATCTTTAAATGTCAATCTCTGCAGTGAAACTCTAAATGGGCTTTTTGGACACATAAATACAGATGTCAGAGTATCTTGTGTTGCTGTTAAAGTTAATTCAACAGCTACATATGTACAGTAATATGAATTATGCCAAAATAAGTGAGACAACCTTGTGAGACCAGTCTGCCTTTCATCTGTTGGCAGCATGTTGTTGGTGTCAGGGATGTTGGCTGCGATCCAGGGGCACGGCAGGCATCTCGGGTCCACAGACGGCCTCCCAGAAGAGGGCCAATAAATCACAGGCTCTGACCTTTGCTGGCATCAGGGACCTTAGCGCCTCCAAAAGCTGGAGACGAGAGCAAGATTGAGACTTGGAGAAGCTGTGATGAAGTGCAGAAAGCTACACTCCACTCACACACACACAGAGACATACACAAACACACTCATAAACTACCTGGTGTCACTCACCTCTCTCTCTAGCTATCTGTCTCTTTCTATGTCGATGGTGGGTAATGTCAGGGCCGTATAGGGAAACTCTAGTGTAGAAAACTGGACTGTTTGGATAGAAAGGCAGACTGATTAACTGACTGCCACATCACGCATTACAGTTGTTTTTACAGCTGATTATCCACACTTTTACACTTTTATATATACGCTTTTACCATAGCTGCAGTATTCTTCATTCACACGCACATCAGAGCATTCATCAAAATAGACTAAAACACTTACGACACACACCTGAGATTAAAATATCTCAGTCCTGAATTAACTGACTTGAAAAATAACAATATTGTCCTTTTTTTTCAAATTGAAGTGAAGATTCAGCCTCATTCAGGTCACCACAGCCACATCCCTACTGGTCATAAAATAAAACAAAACAAAACAAAACAAAAAACTGCTAAGACCCACTATCAGGCTTTTGTCTACAATGGAAAAATAATTAAATGACTCACTACAGATTCTGATCTGTTAAGTTGTGAAAAATTAAATAGATAAAATTAGAAATATGCCAACAAATGAAAGAGGATTGTAAATGGATGTGACTTGAAGCATTTAACTAATATTACAAGGCTGTACATTTTAACATGGACCTGGGTTGCATTGTATCTAGAGATTCAGTGTCCATTCATGAATTCATTCCTGCAGCTTGAGAGCTTACTATACTATACTATATATCCTCACTGTCAAAATGCATCTCCACTGAATGCTATTATTGACCCATTTCGGACACATTGTTAAAAGAAACTGTAGTATGAAATGAATTCATCTTTACAGTACGACTCTCCATCTCCAGATGATCACTGCCCTCATCCCCCCTCTCTGGTGGTGGTGGTGGTGGTGGGGGGGTTTCCATATGCGAGCCGTCGTGGCCTGGTGGATGCGTACTGTCAGGTGGGTGTGTCGCGCCCAGCATGGAGCCTGGCTGGCCAAGATGGAAGGTGGGCCAGTCGGCCACGCCACGCGGCTGGTGGTCACATTAACCCTTGTCTGTCTGTGTGTAGGAGCGGTGGGGAGAGTGGTTGTTGCTCTGGTGTTCCTACATACGCTCGCTGTCTAAACACTCCCACTCTTCCTCCAGCACACACACATTAGACCCCCTGTGGAGCGGCAGAGTGTAGATATTTATTCTGCCAGTAAAAGAGGGGGAACAACAAAGGGCCCAGGGAATCGGTAAAGGCTGGAGAACGCAAAGTGGACCGGCATGAATATAGAGGCCATTTAAATACACTCTGTATGGTTTGCATGTAAATTGCCTTCCCTATCCTTTTCAAAGTAAGAGCAAGTAAATATGTTTCACAGTGCTGCTGGGAGGGTCCAAGCAGCACTTCCTTTTATGTCTTTTGTTATTGTGGATTGGGACCGCGGTTGAAAATCAATGCATTTGACTGCATTATCTACATAAGGATAAACAAGAAGAAGTGGAGACGGCAAAGAGGAAATTATACCAAGAAATGACTGATCTCATTATGCTTCCTGATTAGTGCCACGGGGCAAATGCACCGAGGCACTGACCTCGGTGCTAAACCTTTTTGGCCGTACACCCCCTCCAAAGTCCAGACCTAGCTGACCCACCCAATGTCTGACACATAAAAAAAAGAAAAAGGCAAAGGCCTGTGCATGTGGAAGGGGGCACCTGCACCCAGACCTGGGTGGGAAGGAGGAACGTTGCCATGGGAGGGAAGGAGCCAGAGCTTGTGTGGAAGCGTGAGTTCTACCGGTTGGATCTGGTGGACTGACCTCAACACATAGCCTTGGTTCTGGATCCTTGTCACCCACTCTAGATCATCCTGTCTACACACCCATTATAATCTTGATCATTGAACAATGATTAATTAAAATGTGAAAAGACTTGTATTCTAAAGTTTAAATAGACTCTATGATCTGCAAATCTGTAAGAGCACATGACTCACATTTTGGCTTTAGCCTCCATTTGAAGAAATACAGTCTACAGTGGGATGCAAAAGTTTAGGCATCCCTGGTCAAAATTTAGTGTCCAGATGCAGATACAGTCAATATTATTATGGGTTACTTGTTTCTTAAAGGGACAACGAGGAGTTTTGGAAAAGCAAAGGGTTTTCACACTACATTTATGAGCCTCTGCGCACCGTAAAATTATTTGACCGGCGCAAGACGGACTCATGTTTTCATTCATCAATAATTAAAGTCAGAGGTTCAAAGAGGTTCACATTACATACATACATTACATAGTACATTTAAAAGTGATTAAAATAAATGTCTCATGTACCAGAGGCAAAGCCAGTAGCAGTGCAACAGTATGGGGTTTGTTTTGTTACATTGTGGATCCACGATCGTGTAGTTAAACAGTTAATTGATACCATTTAATATAGTCTGCACTTGCAAACCCTACATAGTCAGCAGATTACCTGTGAAAAAGGTACTGTCAATCCATTTTAACAGGAAGGATGTAAAAATGTGTTGAGATACATAAAGTGCACTCATTTACTGCAGGCTTGACAAGGTGAAGGTGACAGCTGCAACAACAAACACAGTGAAGCCGTGTTGCATCGTGTCCGTGCCTGGTGTAGCAGTTAAAAAACTCTGCTCCGCCCCGCTTACATATTGCGTCGCGGCCGTTCCCAGTGTACTCCTGGCGTAAAATAGTACTGTTAGACTGTGTGTGTGTGTGTGTGTGTGTGTGTGTGTGTGTGTGTGTGTGCATGTGCATGTAATCTAGGGACAGGAGTGCTGGTTTTTGTTATCTATTTCTTTTGGTAACAGATTATTTAAGTTGCCTTTGAATTTCTCTCCACTGAAGTAGAGCATTCTCCAGTTCTTTGTTTGCCCTGTCCCCCTCCTCACTTTGCCCTGCTGTCACTTCTGTACCATTCTAATCTCTGCCGAATAAATCTTTTCTTTATTCGACCTGTTACACCTGGTTGTTGTTATGTAACTTCCCACCTTCCAAACCGAGCCGGGTCGTATACCTTCTTCAGCCATGTTTGGTTTGTTTGCCACATGTTTTATTCATTCATAATTTCAAATTTAAGGTTCTGAGGTTTTTAATAAGGCTTTTCCTTGTAATTACCCCAGGCAGAGTGACGTGAATGGTTTCTCCTATGACAGCTTGTATTTACAGGAAATTCAATACGACGTGAACGCTACATCACTGTTGGCAGAAGTGTCCATCCGCTGTTCATTAGCTGTAACCACCGTCCCTAATCAATGCACACAGTACACGTAGGCTGTGATGCTTTAATAAAGTGAGTGAAGCCCACTATCAGCTCTTTAACAATACAACCCATGTTTCATTAAGGTTATTACACATCTGAATTTCCTTTCACTTACTGACGTGATGTGGGGAATCCATTCTCCTTGGTTTCATATTGAATTCAGCTTGAGAGAAGTAAGAGAAAAGAAAAAAGGAAGAAGAAAAAAAATACTTGTGTTAACTATTCCAACTGACCTTTCCTTCACACGCTGCACGGGTCATATCTGTCAAGATGGCATCTGAGAAAAAAGAAGAGACAGACAGAGAGTGGGAGAGAGAGCGAGAGAGAGAAATCAGAAAATGATGTTAATGCCACATGGAGGATTTGGAGCAGTGACTCATGAGTGCCTCCCCAACGACGGTATCAACCAGCTGTCGCCATGGTGCCGACCTTTACCGTGGCCCAGGGTGACCGGCGCTTTAGCGTCAATGTAAACTTGACCCCTGACATTTCCACGGCTCAATGGCACTGCGGGCTCCGTGGGTAAGTAGAGGGAAAAAGGGGGGTGGGAGGGTCTGGGGGTGAGGTGGGGGTGGGGGTGGGGGCTTTATAACGAGGCCACTCTGGGAATGATTCCTAACAGAATCTGTACAACATACAATTAGTGTTTCTTGTGTTGATGATGACGTGTGATGTGACTCTACGTGGTTATGAATGAACGTCTCATCTTGTTGATGCTAAATGTGAAAAAAAAAAAAACTGTAACGACATCATCCTGACTGTGATGATGTGTTCTGCTGTTTCTGATGATGATGGTGTGGTAATGTTGACAACCAAAAAAAATGAGGATGATTTCAATTATTTTGATGATGACGATGAGGACGAAGGTGATTTTTTTATGAGATGATTACAGTGAGGATGGATTTGTTGATTTGACTTTGAAGAAGATGATTTCAATGATTGTGAGGGTGATTGTCATGATGTGCCACGACGCTATGATGATAATGGCAGCAATAATGTCGGTGATTGTGGTAATGTGGATGAAAATGACCAACGATGGCGATGATGATGGATGATAATGATGATGACGAAAGAAAAACCCGTCTGGCGCAGAAAATGGCAGTGACACTGACGGGCTAAAGGGTAGAGCCGAGGAGACAGGGGAGGCGGAGGAATGAAACGACCATACAAGGCGAGGGAGCCGAGTCAGAAGGGACGCGGGGAAAGAAAGAGAAGAAAATGGAAGTGATAGCAAGCCCAGGGACGGAGATAAAAGCTGTATTACATGAAATTAATGGTGGTCTTCTCAAGCAGTACATGAATCACAGTCTTCCCATACAGTGAGAGAGAGAGAGAGAGAGAGCAATGCAGAGGCAGACAAAGAAGACCAGAGCTGCCAGCTCAGTAACTACAACTTCAAAGGTCTCTCCATTTAACGAAACCGCATAACACCTCGTACAAAGTGACGGAAGAAGAGAAGCAGGAGGGAAAGAGGAATGTAAGGATGAGAGAGAAACAATAACGAAGGAAGGAGAGAGTAAGTGGATGAGGAAGGTTTGGTCACACCAGCATTTATAATGATGGAATTATCTGCCATATAGAAATTGAATTTTTGCGATTGCTGAATTTTGCCTGTGTCTGAGTCAGTGGTAGGTATTTTTTTCAATAGTGTGGTGTCAGCAGTACTGCATGCAGAGGTCAAATCAGAAGAACTTTAATAGGCAGATGTGTCTTTACTATAAAAAGCACATACAGGATCTGCTGTATATCTGGACCTTAAAGCAGATATCACTGGCACGGCCGTTTCGGCTAATGCTGCGTTCAAGGCAGGCTTTTGAAACCGTAAGTTACAGCTTCAAGTCACAACTACGACTTGGTAGCGTTCCAGGTAACCCGTAGCTCGTGTTTTTACCGTCCTGTTGTCTGTGAAAGTTCCCTATAACGGCCACTCGTAACTTCCGACCCGTGAACTCGTACCAGATCGAACTGGTATGACTTCACAGGAAGGAAAAACACAAAGTACGAGTTTCCGTGAACGCACCATGAGTTAGCAGCCCCCGCCCTTGTCAGGCATCAATTGGTCCTCGTGCTACGTCACCACATTCACGCGCATCCCTTGGCTGCACACACAGCCCTTCATGCCGTTCTCTCTCCTCATTGGATAACACTTGTATCCCACAAGGAAAATTTTCTCCTCGGGTTACAGCAGAGCAGAGTGACGGAGAGACTCGTGTTTAGGCTGAAATACTTCATGTAAGTGATTGCTGACGGAAAATAGGACTATTTAGGACTTATATTAACAAAAACATTCCACTGATATCTGCTTTAAGGCCCTCAAGGCCCACACAGAGTTGGGTGTACTGTGAGTGACGCAGACTGTGGATGGGCATTTCCACGCAAAGCTCAATTTTTACAACCGCGTGGACTCTGCGTGCATGCACCACACGGTCGGTTCCAGAGTATCTGGAAAGTAACAGAAATGAAGGCTGATCTGAGGTGGTGGTCTATGGCCTAAAAAGACCTGGGACTGGGCTCGCTAGCCCCACCCTTCGGTGAAGATGGTCCAGGCTCAATCAGTTATTGTTGCTTCTATTATCCACAACTATTCATTGTCATTATTATTGTTATTGATTGCATAATTTAAAGGGACATTGTGTAACTTCTCCTGTTATCTATTCACGAAAATCGATTATTTCGTTCAAAAGTCTGTTTTTCATTCATCAATAATCCCCCCCATCAACAAACTGAAGTGCTCCTTTCAGCTCTGAATTAGCCGTTCATATCATTCATATCTCCATGGAGCGGGTAAGCTCGGTGCTGCTGCCATGTGGTGTCGCCATGTTTTTACGTTCAGTGGCAGCGTGACGGTAGGAAACCACGGAAACTCAGCGGAGACACTGGAGCTGACGGCTCAGGTGGAGGTGGCGTCTGTGAAAAGTCACCGCGGTAACGCAGTGAGGAGGAATGGAGCGTTACACTGATGCATTCAGGTGCAGTTGGGCAGACGGCCGTCGCTAACAAACCAGATGTCATTTTAGTCACAGAAGTCCAGAGAAAGCCGGTAAAACGTGGGTCAGGTCAACAATACGACATCGCCATGACAACATATTGTCACGTGTATTGTTTTGCCTCGTGCAGACGGACCAATTGTTTACATAGAGGCTTGTTTAAGCCGTTATGTGCAGCAGCTGTCGTCCGTCTGCCGTCTGCCTAATGTCACTTGAATGTAGCATGAAAAATACGATTGAGTTGCTTGCGATATACAACCGCAACGCTAGATGGGAGTAATTCCTACACAATATACCTTTAATGTTTTTTCCTAAACCTCAGCAAGTAGTTTTAGTGCCTAACCTACCAGAGCCATACTGGCAAGCCCCACCGTTTTCTCCACAGTCTGCATCTTTATCATCGTACTCAAGAAAACTCTTGTATGCATGCTGATGATGGAGGGGACGTTCAAGACTCATGCTCTACAACACAACAGTAAGGACAGGCACAGCAAAGTGAAAATCCTTTGTGGGCAACATTTTCATTTAATCATTTCAGTTCAGTCTCTGTGGTCTCCAACAGACCAGACGCTTTTGTGAACCGCATCTTCTGAAGACTCCGGCCTGCGAGTAGTGACACAGCTATTGTCTAACGTGCTCTTCACTCGCTCTAATAGAAGCCAGAAGTACGTGTTTTACTGTTCTCCGCTGATTTCTCAGCCAACTCAGCAGAGAACACTTCAGTGTTTTGACACAGTGAAGTGATCAGAAGAGGGTTACATCACATACTAGTTGCTGTTAAAAACATTACACTAATGTAGATACAGTACATTGGAAAACCTACATGTGCTTCCACACTACATGTCTCCACTCTAAATCTCCCCACAAAGCTGTGCCAGGTCATAAAGACAAAGTGTTTTCTCTCCTCTACACTTTCCCTTGTTCTCCACTCTGTTCAGGTCTGTTCTTCTGTGAATAAATCTCTGTAATTTGAAGGTGACAAGGAGGAGATTTATGAAAGTGTAAGTGCCTGTTTCTGGTGGAATTTATAGTGCAGAGCAAGGGATATGCAGATGAGAGTGCAAAGGGTGTTGCAGGTACAGGCAGATGTGTTTTCATGTGCAGTATGTGTGTGGTATGACAAAGGGAACTACAACACTTAATCTTTCATGTATTATCATACATGGCCTGCTAGAGGCCGAGCAGCAGCAGCAGCAGCAGTGTCGAGGTTAGAGAAGACGCCTTGTGTGAGCTGCTTTGACATCCTTGCGCAGTCCCAGACAGTCAGGCTGCAGGCAGTAAATAACAAATGGTGTTTGAAGAGACCTCCAGCAAAGAGCTGCTCAGAAAGTGACCACCTACACTCACACTGCAAAACAAAACATCAGTGAACACAAAGCCTGTTTTAAATCAGACAGTCCTGCCTATGGTGTAAATTCAGAATGTAACAATGCAACAGGGCTGAGACAGGAGGTGCCTTCATTTTACACTGGATTTATTTGTTGATTTATTCTGGTGAATCTAATAAAAAAAAAATCATGCACAATTATCAAAAAGTTCAAAATCTTGTATCTGAAACTTATTAGAGACGATCCATTTTTTAAGTGTTCTGTGGTTTATTCCATCATGTGCCAAGGACATTAAACCCAAATGTAGCTTTTCCAGTTCACAAATTATAGCCACATGAAGTGTTAGCCAATTATGTGACTTGTGAGTTTGGTGTGCATGTGTACCGGCTGATCTGACCAACAGTGATGTAATATGAAATGGTAATTTCTAGTTTTCAAGGGTTTTGGAAATGAATCAGCACTGATGCATGTCACGCCTAGTGAGGACCAACCAACCCTCTTGAGTACAGCAGGTTGCAATGATGGCCGCCATAAACCTCAGCAGTTATAAAACACAGGACAGAATGGTTCACTGGATCCAGAGGTTTGAGGATGGAGAGAACTCCATCCCTATACATCACAGCACTGCACTCTAAAACTGACAGCAACACTGCTTCAGTGTGTTCCATTATAGTATGATGATGTAACAATATCTACCATGGCTAGTACTTTTTGTAGTTTTGAACTGCTCTGGGCTATACTTGCACTCGGTGCATGTGCTGATTAGGATGTTAGGATGAGAATGAATGTCTGTACTGTAATGGTGTGTAATTGTAACCTCTCGTCACATCTCAGTTGTAAAAAAAAAAAAAAGGGAAGTCATAAAGTGAAACAAATTAGACCACAGACCTCCATGTCATCAGAAATTGAATGTTGTAAGATTCTGTGCTCATAGTGCCTGATTTACTAAGATCCCAGATAAGGTGCGCTTAATTGCATGTTCGTGGTAAATTTGTGCGTGTTTGGCTAGCGCACGCAAAACAAGAGTAAAGGACAGGACGGGCAAACTGCAGTATTTAATTAAGGTTTTGTGCATGGTAATCGTTTCCAACATGAAGAGTGTGGACAGAGCTGGATGGCCACAAACGCAGAATGAAATTTGATCCAATGGATTAATAGAGAGCTCAGGTGGGACAAAACGCTCTGACCATGAGGACGTGTGGACATCCGGCATCTGTAATGCCGCTTAAAGGACTTTTAACGCACCAGAAAAACTGCTGCAGTTCGCTGGAATGACTCAAATGCAGATAATATAAGAACTTTTGCCCCGGCAGGTGTTAAATCAATAACTGCAGCCATTTGTGCGCAAAGCTGTGCCAGTTAAGACTTCCTTTTCAAACGTGCTAAATAAAAAAACTGCCACCGCAATCTGTTTCAGGTTTGGTAAATGGCATTGCGTGCACTAAATTAGCCTATTTGCATCTACTCCTCCCAATATTTTGCACGTTTTGGCAGAGACGCCCATATTTGCATATTCATCAGGGCAAACGCTCTAAATAAATAGTGTGTGCTATTTTGCCCATTTGAGAGACGCAATTCTCGGTGCACACGGTTAGTAGATCAGCTTTTGCGCGTGCAGTCAAGTTTGCACAAGTTTTTACACACACAAACCTTTAGTAAATCTGGCCCTACAGAAAGTGGTGGACCAAAATAAGTAAGTTATGTTACTTATTGATGGAAATATTGTAATAGTGATTGTATATTATATTTGTATTGTACATGCACAGTCTTAGATCACAGCAACGGTTAAGTATAGCATCCAGTGTTAAAGCAGAAGTAAGCGATCCGGTCATTTTGGCTAACTTCCTGTCAGCAGATGGAGTTAGCAGTCCCCGCCCTCGTCCCTACGTCACCACATTCACGCGCATCCCTTGGCTGCACACA
Source organism: Trachurus japonicus (assembly GCF_045865225.1). NCBI lineage: Eukaryota > Metazoa > Chordata > Actinopteri > Carangiformes > Carangidae > Trachurus > Trachurus japonicus. The sequence goes on along the minus strand of NC_140921.1, from coordinate 31,336,358 downwards.
CAGAGAGGATCGCCCCTTTATGCCGTTCTCTCTCCTCATTGGATAAAGGTTGTAGGATACAAGGAAAGTTTTCTCCTGGGCTTACAGCAGAGCAGAGTGACTGACAGACCCGTGTTTCAGACCAAACACTCTATAGAAGTGATTGCTGTCGGAAGATATAACTATTTAAGACTTATATTAACACAAACATTCCGCTTACTTCTGCTTTAACATACAGGATGGGAGGTAATACTAAATGTTTTACAAAGAACTCATATGAAAGTGACTGAGCAGACTGTAAAAATCAAACCATTCCCCTCAGTGGACTGTAGATGTTATGCTCTATGCCTCATCTGTCCTCAGTATGGTCAAATTTATATCATCACGGGTTTGACCAGTGATTATACATGAACATGTCTTTTTGAAAAAAAAAAAAAAAAAAACATTTTCCCAGAAGGCCTCTGAACAGCATTTCTCTGTTTGATTCTGTGAAAAGTGACCTGCAGGACTATGGACCTAGGGCGATGTTGGGTTCATGCTGGGCATTCAGAGGAAACCTTGTGACTCTCACTGGCCCAAACACATGACTGTGGCTTATCGTTCATTGACAGATTAATTGTCACTGGAGCTTGAATTGAAGGCAAACACAGCAAACAAACTTTGGAACAGGAAATTGCAGTGGTGGTGACAGGGTTGTTGACTCACCACCAGGGATTTTTGAGCTGCAACCTTTTCTGAGAATCAAAAACACCACAAAGTTTTTTTCATTTTTTTTTTTTTTTACTCGTCTTTGGAGGGTGGATGTAGGTATACACCAGGCCTGAAAGAAGTGATAGAGTATTCTATAAACCAGAGCTCCCCAACCCCTCTGGCTGCAAGAAAAGGAGCTGAAATAGAGAATGGTAGAAATGAATTTGCAACGTCACAAGAGACATCGCAACAAATAAATGCTATACTGCCCCTTTGTATCTGATACATTTCCTATATCCCCATAAAAGATTAGGTTCATTTAGTAATACGTTACCTCTGTTGGAGGTTTCAGTTATAGCTTAAGCCTGCCACACACATAAAGATAATCGGGCTGATTTTGCCCCGATTTTCCCCCTTCCGACCACGGACAGACACCGCCCGATTATCTTAAGGTCTTGAGATTATCTTATAAGATTCTCTTGTAGTGTGTGGTGTGTTAAGAGTCAAAATTCCCCCGACAATCGGCTCGGAAAACGTTTGGCGCCGATAATCGTAAGTATTAAACATGTTCAATATTTACGATTATCGGGGCCGACTTCGGTGGCCGTTTCAATCAAAAGTCATCTTGTGTGTGGAGAGCCGGTGTTGTGCGGAGAAGCGCCTGCTTGCCGAGCTCTGCTGGCCGAGCTCTGCATGCTGCTCGCGGCAACAAGCCACTTCTCCGCACAGGACCGGCAACCCCACAGAGAGCCACAGTGCAGCCCTGGCATTACATGAGGTTCACACACACATTCACGCATACACAGGAGATTTCCTGATAGCCGATAGCAAAGACAGTAGCGCTCGTAGCCGGCAACAGCCGGCAATACAGCAGCCATGTTTAAACGAGCCACAGACACACGGACAAACACAGATGGGATCATTGTAAAGGCTGAAGTGTCCCGCTTTCAGTAAAAAAAAAAAATGACGTCGCTCTCATTGTCCATTCCGGAAATAGACCCGAAAGAGTAGCTACAACGACACCCCTGGTATCGCTGCTGATGCCGCGGATTGTTTTCTGACCGATTCTGAAAAATCTTAATGTGTGTGGTGTGTTGTGTTTGGAATATCGCAGCACACCACACACAATACGATCAAAACTGTTCAATCACAGATTTTTTATCTTCATGTGTGGGGTCTCTCACAGATAATAAATCGGTTGAGATTTATAAAATCTTTATGTGTGTGGCAGGCTTTAGTGTAACTACAAAAAAGCCTGTGTGAAAATAAAAACTTGAACTACTTTCTGGCATGTATTCCTGCTGTTAGCTATGTAGCTTAGTTAAAGAGATAATCCCTTTAAATTACAAATTCTGTGGCACTAGTTTTCATGCGTCTTTGGTGAAGCCCATAGAATTGATCAGTGAGACGACACACGAGGTGACACAGATGTTGATGCTGTGGCCTTTAAATGAAAGAAACCAGACATTTACCACACTGACTTATTAATGTACTTTGACTGCCATAAAAAAAGTTCATATATGGTAGAGCTGGAAGCTTCTCGATTGACAGACGGGGCCTTACAAAAAAATAGAATTAATGAGTAAATTGCAAACACAGATGTGTTTTGTGGCCGCAGGCGTGCTGGTGTTGATGTACAGAAGGCCACTCCATAAGCCCGGCATTACAGTCAATCATCTGACAAGCTGCACGATAAAATAATAAAATAAAATCAGTGGAGGTTGTGAAGTGTCACACACACACACACACACACACACACACACACACACTCACACCACACACTGTACACAGAACGGCTCTCAGAGACGTCCTGTTAAGGCCTATCTTTAAACATTATAACCATGCCTTTTATTTGAATCATTAAACACACAAACTTCCAATGTCATTTAAAACTGGCTCTAATCACATTCATCTGTTTAAACAGGGGCACGTAGAGACCGAGTGAGAGGGGATGAAAGACATGCAGAGTGAAAGAGAGACTGTGGTGAGAGGACTAATGAGAGAGTTGGCAGTGTTTACTCAAGCTGTGGAAAGTAGGCACAAGCACAGAGACACAATGATAGAAGGAGTGGGGAGGATGGCTAGCAGCGAGAAGCTGGTACCTTTAAATAAATACTGTCGATTCTCCAATAAAAGCTCAGTTTAATTCAACTGTACAGACAGCCAGGTCTTCATCTGAAACATATTTATTCATATTTTAGTGACTCCTCTGATCTGCTGCTGTTTAATTTGCTGTGTGCACTGTAAATTACTTTATTTACTCCATGTTTACCATGTTAACCTTGATAATTCAGAGTGACACACTGTGATAAAGACAAGTTCCACTCATAACACATTCATCAGTTGGAGAGAACTGCACTGTACAAAAAGTTTTATTTTAAAAAAAGGTAAATACTGGCATTATACAATTGGATCTGTCCAAAATGTAAGGATTCATAGACTGATGCTATATAAATTAAGACTTTAGATGTACTGACATCAGCCAGGTTTCTATAGAGCAAAGAGGTGAGGTGTGTGGAGCCAAGACCTGTCACTCAAAGTAACACACATTCACTTAAGCATCATAAAATGTAAATGGGCAAGTTATAGTAACAGTAAAAAATGCACCTGCCATCAGGACAGGGAACATTAGCTACAGCGAACAAAACTGTTTGATCTGTAAAGCTGCATCAACAGGGAAGTCTTGGAATTGATTTGCTTTTGGAATTAGAGATCTGAATATCTGTTTTCAGGCTGCAGTTGTATACTCATATTACATACCTACAGGTGCATCTCAATAAATTAGAATATCATGGAAAAGTCCATTTCAGTCGTTCAAGTCAAATAGCCCCAACCATGTATTGAGTGGATAAACGTAGATGGACATACTTTTCAAAAGGCCATCATTTCCATATTAAAACTTTTTTTTGTTTGTTTTTTTCAATTGGACTTTTGTAATATTCAATTTTTTGACAAACTTAATATAAGGTAGTCAGTAAATGTTAGCTTTAATCATATACAATTAAAATTAATTAGATAAACAAAGACATGACATATTTCATTCTGTGTGTAATGGATCTACATAATGTATTAGTTTCACTTTTTGAATTGAATTACTGTCATATACGGTATAAACTTTTCCATGATATTCAAATTTATGGAGATGCGCCTGTATTAGTGGCATCTTTAGTTCAGTATGGCAGCCATGCTAACTAGCTCCTAGCTGTTGCTTATGCGGCTCTGACACTGGCCAGAGCACTGACTCTCAGCTGAGACCCGGCTGATCCATTTTACCAGTCAGCATGGCAATGAGCAGCTCAGTCTCCGTCACAAAGAAACACACTCTCCTCTACTGACAAAGAGCAGGAGGAAGAGGTATAAGAGACGGACATGAGGGCAGACGGATGCTTCTGTGATCTGTTCACTTCCGTCAGCACAACAACACAACCACACTGTGTCATGTTTTTTTTAGATGAGAAAAATGTTTTTTAATCACTAATTAATCCACTCACTCCCATTCTGTCCTCTTTTGGACTGATGTTGTGATACCTTTAATAAAACCTAAAAGACTTCCTACAAAGTTGTGTCACATTGACACCCTGGCAATTACTCCAAAAGGCACAATGTGACAATTTACTCACTAACTTTTAATGTGAAATATCAGCAAGAAATGTTAAAGGGACAACGAGGAGTTTCTATTCAGTTATAAAAAGGTCTCACGTTAATGTGGATGAATCTACGTTACCACTTGTTAATGGGCCCATTTTCGATAAATATATTGTTCTGTCTATCGTTATTTTGTTATTATTAGTGGTGGCGGAAATGCTGGTCGAGCCGACCAGCGTTTCCTTTCGTGGCGAGTCATGAGAATAACGCAGCTGAATCGCCGTTTATGGTCGGAACTACGACGGTATGTGAACCTCTTTGAACCTCTGACTTTAATTCTTGATGAATGAAAACATGAGTCTGTCTTGCGCCGCTTTTCCAAAACTCCTCGTTGTCCCTTTAAGCTGCAGTGAAAGTCACAACAGCAAAAATAAAGAATGGCAGAGTGAATTCAGTGAGAGCAATACAATGGTGAGTGTTACATGAATGTAATGAATAAGCTACTAACGAAACAAAACAAAAATCAGTGCTGAAATATACATTTATAATGCATTAGGTTTTTACTATAAGTTAAAAAGTCTCTAGGAGTTATGAGTTCATACTTTGCCATGCAGCTTCTCAGTCTTCCATCTGTGCATGGGGGCATCGCTCTGCAAGTGCAGACTCCATTTTGTGCATTTTGGAGCATTTCTGCACAAGAAAAGTCAGAGAGAGCAGGTTGGGGGCATATTGTAATTACTCGCTGCATTAAAATCCTTCCATGTTACGGCTCACAAGGGGAATGGTGACGTCTGGACGGCCGGTGGTCGGCTCCCTCAGTGGTCATTACTCCATGTGACAGCAAACATACAGAACAGCTCAGACAGAGGGCAGCATGAAGGAGAACCGAAAGGTCTGTGTGTTTCTGTGATTACTGGCCAAATGCTCCATATCTAAGGACCTGGTAAAGAAAACTCACCTTAGAACAACAAAAGACACACAAACTGTATTTACATTAATATTAGTAATAGAATCCTTACAGATAAATACTTTACAGTAATCTAATTTACAAATAAATGAAACTTATCATGGATTTTTACTTTATCCTTCTGTAAATTAATGGGAATCTTTTTTTTTTTCTTTTTTTCTTCCTTTAATCCATCTTTTTCCCTGCGTTCCTGTGCTCTTCTTTGTCTGGCGCTGGCCGTTTGAGGAGAGCTTCTCCCTGACCTTCTGCCGTGGAGAGTGATGACAAGGACGGAACTCACTGACCTTGACATTCAGCATACTAAATGGCTTCCTCCACAGCCAGGCAAACACATAGACAAGACAGGCAGCACCACTGTAGTGGAGGAACTGGTCAATGTGTGTGTGTGTGTGTGTGTGTGTGTGGCTGAGAGAAAGATGGACACTGACTGTAGGAAGAGAGGGCCTGTATAGGAAAAGAGTGATGATGCTTTTACTCATGCCATGGGAGAAGTCTGAATGTCCAAAGTGCAGAGTCCAGAGTTACCAGACAATGCATTTAGAGTTGAAATACTGTGTTGCCAGATTTTATTCAGCATCATAAAGAAGAAAAAAAGTGTTCTTATCTAAGACTGTTAACATAAAGTGGACTGATGACAGAATGATTCTAGTTGGACAGATCCTAGACCGCGGTGACTCATCACAATGTTCAGTAAAGACATGGGAAATCACTCTATCAGTCATCTGTCTACTTCCTCTCTTTGGACACTTACATGCTTGTCTTCAAGCTGCTCTAACTACAGGAAATCTTGTTTTTGGCTATAATAATAATAGACACATTTGAAAACTGTTGTAGTGCCTTGGCTTGCCCAATGAGATCATTGCATAGACACAGAAATCTCTTGAAATCGAGCAAAATTAAATTCATGATTCATTTAGTAAATCTGATTATATTAAGTCATGTACTTTTAAACTTAAACACACCATGTACATTAAAAACCTGTATTTGTTTGAAATTCAAACTCCAAATATGACAGAAAATACCTAAAAAATAAATAAATAAATCAACAACTTTGCATGACTAACTTGAATTATCTAATGAATGACAAAAACCTTACCTCTCACACCTTCAAGTTGCGTTGCTTCTTACATGATTTTAGTGTTGTGTGCTACATTACAAATGTAACATGTCATCTTAATGCACATGAAGAGAACCAATCTTTTTATATATAGTTATACATCAAAGACAAAATGTAAAAAAAAATTAAAAATATAATAATGAGGAGTGAAAAAGGAGTGAATAGTAATTGTGGTGTAGTTTGACTGAAGTTTAGAAATACTGGATTGTTCCATCGTTCTCTCTTCTTTCAGCTCCACACATAAGTTAACATGTTGACAACTACACAACTATATGACTGGTGTAAGTCTGTATGTGTGTGTATTTTGCTTTTTGGGCTTTGGTGTGTGTAGGTCAATAATGACAACTGTATGAGAGGTTAATGTAATAACCCCCCCCTCAAAGAGCCTTTGCTCTTTGGTTCAGGCTGCATTTGTAAATGGGAATGTGTTCTTAATTGCTTGCCTGGGTAAATAAAGGTTAAATAAAATAAAAATAAAAATAATACCAGTAACACATATGAATGTCGTTAGTGGTGACAATTAAAGTAGTATCTACAGCACAATGATAAGAAATCACAATTATAATAATCATAACAATAATCATTATTTGAGTTGCACATTACATTATGACAATATAACCAGATGTAATTGAACAGGTTGCATAATTAACCACTTTAACCATAGGGCAATGCTATCTTTGAAAAGAGTGAAGAATGTGGCAGCATGAAGCAAAACCTGCAGGAGATGGAAATTCAGTAACACATTCAACACAGATGAACAGTGTGTCTCCTGAATGTGTCCATGTCGCTGATCCATCTGGAAACTCACAAAGCTGGAACCAACCAGTGATTCGTCTCCAATCCCACTACATGTGCAGTCCTTCCACTCTTAATCTCATCAGTCACGCTCATTCTGTTTACTTTAATACACCAGTTTAACGGAAGATTGAAGTATTTTTGGCCACGCATGCCTTAAAGGGATAGTTCAACATTTTGGCAAATTGGCCCATTGCCATAATCCTTATAGTCATAGCAGTAAGTTTGTTACCTTTAATTGTCGGTGCAAGCTAATTTTAGAACAGCAGAACAGAGCCGCGAGCTGCTCAGAGCTATGCTACGGAGGCTAATGGGATTTCTTGGTTTCCCTCAACAAACTCATCAAATACACAATCCAACAACTCCAAAACGCTCTGGTGGACAAGTTGTGACCTGCATATTCAATTCACCACGCTATGAGATAATAACGGAACATTATGAGATGGAGTTGTTTTCGAGGCAAATGCCTCTAAAAGAGCGTTTTGGAGTAGTTGGATTGTGTATTTGATGAGTTTGATGAGGGAAACCAAGAAATCCCATTAGCCACCAGCAGCTTACGGCTCTGCTCCGCTGTTCTAAAAATAGCTTGCACCTACAAATTAAAGGTAAAGAACCTACTGCTATGACTATAGGGATTATGGCAATGAGCCAATTTGCCAAATTGTTTAACTATCCCTTTAATAAAGACTGTGTAACTGTGGACTACATAGAATGACAGTAGTAGTTGTAAACAATATACAGAATCTTCTTATTTTTTTAAAATTCTTTTCCATGCATCTGTATATTTCACCCGTGATTAACAACAGGTACCTGTACCTGTATCCACACTCAATATAACGTATACTGTAGGTATAAACACACATAAACACATGGTGCACTTCTGCTACTCACAGAGAAAGTTGCCTGTCTTTGAAAGTACTGAGGAGTAGGTGCCTCTCCAGCCTTCTCCCTCCTCAGCATTGTTGCTTAAAGCAGATATCAGTGGAATGTTTTTGTTAATATAAGTCCTAAATAGTCCTATTTTCCGTCAGCAATCACTTACATGAAGTATTTCAGCCTAAACACGAGTCTCTCCGTCACTCTGCTCTGCTGTAACCCGAGGAGAAAATTTTCCTTGTGGGATACAAGTGTTATCCAATGAGGAGAGAGAACGGCATGAAGGGCTGTGTGTGCAGCCAAGGGATGCGCGTGAATGTGGTGACGTAGCACGAGGACCAATTGATGCCTGATGCCTGCCTCATGGTGCGTTCAAGGAAACTCGTACTTTGTGTTTTTCCTTCCTGTGAACTCGTACCAGATCGAACTGGTATGACTTCACAGGAAGTTACGAGTGGCCGTTATAGGGAACTTTCACAGACAACAGGACGGTAAAAACACGAGCTACGGGTTACCTGGAACGCTACCAAGTCGTAGTTGTGACTTGAAGCTGTAACTTACGGTTTCAAAAGCCTGCCTTGAACACAGCATTAGCCGAAACGGCCGTGCCACTGATATCTGCTTTAAACATCTCTATGACAGCTGACTCCTCTCTTAACCCAGTTAGTGCCTCACTCTTCTCACTGCGCTGAATATATTCCAGGACACAGGGACCATCACGGAAGTTTCCCCCTCTCAAACAACAAAGTGTGTCTTTGTTGGTGGTACTGGCTCACTGTCCCCTTGTCCCTGATGGGAGAAGATGGTGTCGGGTGAAAACAGCGCTAACCTTTCTGCTTGTTTACACTCTGCGCTGACAGGACCTGAGGATGGGCCGGAATGAGGGATTAGAGGAGGTGGGAGACGGAAACAAGGAGGTGACCTCTCCAAAGTTTACCCAGCAGCCCCCCTCCCTCCCCCTCCTCCCCCCACTGCTCCCCGAGAGTCGGCGCCTGGGCCTTAATGAGGGACCCGGTGGAATTGTTGGGATGTCGCCTCAAAGAGCGCTGGGATGTTGAGACTGGCCAGGCGAGGCAGGGGGGAATAAGGCTGTGTGTATTTGTGCGTGTAGGTGCGTGTCTGGCTTTTGTCTTCGTTACCGGAGCAGCTTTCGGAAGGTAAAGCGCCCTGGGAGTGCAGCCACAGTCACCGTGTGGCGGGTGTTTGTGAAAGTTATCTCTTCTTTAGATGTTCATAGAGGCTTGTTTTGTTGTATCTAGACCTCCTTTCTCACACTGTGTCTGCAGAAGCATCATACATCGTCTGCTTGTTCACCAAAGTTTCATGTCTCTTAAACACAACATGTGAGAGAACGAGAGAAAACTTCACATCCCAGAATTTGTCTGGCTGTTTCATAACATCCCTGACCCAGGTGAACTACACTGAGTGTGAGCAGTACCTTAGTGTAGCTGCTGCAGCTCCAGTTGCTCCATGTGTGAGCTGCTCAGGCTCAGCACTGAGCTGTAGGTCATCATGCACTGGAAGCACTCATATTGTGAAAGAAAGGAAAATAGAGCAGAAATGTAAGGCTATGTTTACACGGAAAGGATCTCAACAGAAAACGCAAAAGTGGTGTTGTGTTCTCACTTTTTATTACGTGTTTTTTTTTTGTGAAATCTGCATATACAGTGATGCAAAAGTTCATGGAATTCATGATGTGAGCGCGTACGCGACGTGAGCTGATCAGAGCAGACTTTTGCGTTTTAAAGCAGAAGTAAGCGATCCGGTGGTTTTGGCTAATTTCTTGTCAGCCGATGGAGTTAGCAGTCCCCGCCCTCGTCCCTACGTCACCACATTCACGCGCATCCCTTGGCTGCACACACAGAGAGGACCACCCCTTTATGCCGTTCTCTCTCCTCATTGGATAAAGGTTGTAGGATACAAGGAAAGTTTTCTCCTCGGCTTACAGCAGAGCAGAGTGACTGATTGCTGTCGGAAGATATAACTATTTAAGACTTATATTAACACAAACATTCCGCTTACTTCTGCTTTAACTGTAACGCGACGGTGGAGCGTTTTTTAAAATTCGGTAGTTTCACTTTTTTGAGTTTTTTAGCCCCAAAAACGCTGTCGCTGTTTAATGGTTTAAAAGTCATGTGGACTAAGGGCTGGGAGAAGTTTCAGAGTCCTCCGTGGCTTCTCTGAGTTACAGCGGGGCTCGGCGCAGCACTGCATGTCCATATGACGGTTGAGAACGTAGCTCACTTTTCTTCGTCCAATTAAGACACACCAAAAAAACATCCAAATACCTCCATAGTGCTCGTCTGTAATGTCCCTCTTGTATTGAAGCCCCAACATGAGAAATTGTTCTGAAAAAAATTAAATAGGTCTATATTTCAAGCTTGTTTTCTGTAACTGTACAGCACTTTGATGGAAAGTGCTCTATACATACAAATTATTATCATTATTACTATTCTCTGAGTTACAGCCTTTAGTCGACATGAGGGTGAGTAGATAATGAGTGAAATTTGAATTTTGGGTAAACGATCCCTTTAAGACTTGTCCTGTCCTTCACATATAAACAAACAACAAAAAAGGTTAGAAGGCTCTCTATGAATGACCTGTAAGGGTTGTATATGATAGAGCACTAACATGGAAAGAGTTTAGCTTCCTTAGCAAGTAAATCCTCTGCTGTGCTTGCTTGAATACCAGCTCCAGAGTCAAATGTCATTCCCAAGTACTTATAAGTGTCAATAACCTCAACTTCCTGGTTATGTATGATGCTATGTTTAAGTTTCTGCTTAGCCTGCCTAAACTCACTAATAGTCTCCTTAGTCTCTGAGACGTTGAGGTCCAAAACGTTCTCATCACATCACTGGATAAAAGCAGGTAAGGCATGGTCAGATTCAGACCTGACCTGCCTTCCCTGTTTTGGACAATAAAGCAGTCCTGATTCCACCACGTTTAGCTCTCGCTTTGTGTCTGAACTAATGTGTCCAGTCAAAAAATTGTGGCATATATTAGCTTTTTAGTTTGGACATCACACTTGTCTGTTGGACCATCTTCTAAAACACTGAAATAATTGTGACGTCACAAATCATACGTACTGTACGTAGAGAGCTATTTGTAAATTGCTATACAGCTAGTGTTAGCATGGCAGCTGTTCCATCAGCACTCTAGAGGAAAGGTTGTGAGTTAAACATCAAACTTGATTCCATCACTCCATAAGAAGTGTCTCCAGTGGTTGGAAACAAGTGACTCTTGTTTCTATAGTGTCTTAGCATGCTAACCAGCTAACCCTTGTCCATTTTATTAATCTCCAATAGAGATACACTCTATGACAAGCCTGTGTGTTCTGTAAAAACAACAATGACCGAATCTCTTGTTCAGTGACAATCACAATCACCTCTTCCCAGTGAGAAATCACATTCAGTGGCAGAGACGACTTAAAAAAATCAACCTTTAGTTAGAGTTTCAACATCATTATTTGTATTTGTGCTCTCCTTCTTTAAGCTGTCATGTGAGATTCAAGCTGTCTGCTGAGTCAATGACTGGAGGAGCTTAAGAAGTATTAGTCGACCTCAAGTAAAGACCCCAAAGAGTTAATATTTCTGTCTCTCCTTGTGCTCTGTGAAACAATTTTCCACAACGAGCATGTTCATACTCTCAAGGCAAGAAAGAAAGGCCTTCAAAGGATACCTTGAGTATACAATGTTCATCTGGGTTTGTTTTGCAAGGTTTTTATGTTGCGACAAGAGTCGACCAAATACCAGCCTTCTTCAAACTTTCTTTGTAAAGTTAGTTAACATTTTTTGAATGGAGCGTGTTGCTCTTTGTCTCCTTGATGATAGATGGCACAAAATTAAAAGGAGAGAGGACAGCAGGTAGTGAGTGTTCTCGGGTGGCAAAATGCAAACACTGGCGGGATTCTGGCTTTTCAGTATATTCAGCATGTTCTGAATAGTTGTTTAATGAAAAATAAAAGCTTTTTAGAACAGAAGTCTTCATTTGTCCTTCAGATGGTACAGAATGAATTGCCACTGACCTCAGCAGGTTTCTTCACTGTGAATGTGAAGAGGTAAGTGAGAAAAGAACTCTTAAACTTAAAAATATCAGTATTTCATTTTTAACATTCAACGGTTTACACAATGTTAAACAGGTAAGAACAATGATGTCACAGATAAAAGTGTTGCAGTTTCAAACTCGAGAAATAGAAATTGGGTCCCTCAGTGTGTCAGGATACAATTGCTGTAATGCAGAATAATGTGTGAGTGTGCGCGTGTTTCGTGTGTGTGTGTGTGGAGCCTTGAGTGGCTAAATATGACTCATGGGGCCTTTATGAGGCTCTCTGTGTGCCTCTGACAGGCATCTGAAACCATGAACCAGGCTGAACTGTGCATTTCTTTAATTGTTCTGATCCTAATTGCAGAGTTCTCTTTCTCTCTCATGCATGTCCGGTCGCTTTTTCGCTGTTTGGTTAAGCCTCCTCCCTTCCTTGGCCATGTGCATTTGTTTTCAACAAAGCCGGTGAGAAGACAATGGAATGGTGGATAACGTTATATATCATACGTTTTACAATGTGTGTATTTGTGTAGTTTTATCTGTCATGAAAAAGAGATTATGGGTTACGGGGCGTGTCTGTTTCGTGGTGCCGCTGAGACGAAATGTGGGACACTGGGTCAGAGGTGCAGGACAAATAGATTTAAAGGGATAGTTCAACATTTTGGCAAATTGGCCCATTACCATAATCGCTTATATATATCGTCATAGCAGTAGGTTTGTTAGCTTTATTTGTCAGTGTAAGCTATTTTTGGAACGGCGGAATAGCTCTGAGCAGCTTGCGGCCCTGCTCTGCCATTCTTAAAATAGCTTACACCGAGAGATAAAGGTAACAAACCTACTGCTATGACTATAGCAATTATGGCAATGGGCCAGTTTGCCAAAATGTTGAACTATCCCTTTGTCCCTGCCACTATTGTACTGTATTTCTCAACAACATGTACTATATATCTATAATAACAAATGAGCTTCAGAATCTCTCACACATAAACTACCTATCAACTAGTCATGATAAAAATGTCGTTTGTGCATTTCAGACATAGCCAGAGGAGGTGTGGAGAAAAAAAAAAGGATATTACTGGATCATATGTCAGGGGGTAAACAGTTCTCAAAAATCAAAAACATTTACATGAACTCCACAACTCCATCTAGTGTGCCCATGGATCTGCTTTTTACATTAGTGCTCATCCTGAGAAGGAACAGATGATCTGATAGATGTCGCAGAATCTGGTGTTAGAGATACATTCATTATATCACTTCTGATCACAAATACTGCATTGAATATGTCAGGCCTGAAATAATGCAACAGGAAGCTATGATATCAACCTGCATGCATTTAAAGCTGCTTTACATGCTCTTGCATAATTTAATCTATAGCATTACATAATGTTTGATAAATGTACCACAGGTTTTATGTAAAGATTTCCATCATGTAAGTGCATCTAAATGACACAGAAGGAAACATCATTTAGTAACTCACCTTTGAGCCAGGTTTTTACCACTAGTAACAGTTAGGGTTGTCAAAATAATTGATGCTAATCAATACTTAAAAATTGATATTGAGCTCAATACTTCATTCAGGGTCCATTCAGGAGGAAACATAAACATAACAAAGATTTCTTAAAGAATTGTCACTGCTGGTTGGTATTTAAAGGAATTTTAAGGAATTTCGTTTTGCACTACCACAGATAAACTAAAACTATTTTTTTTGTTTCTTTGCACTACCATTGACAAATACATTACATTTATGTATTTTTTGCTATGTTATGTTGTCATTGATGTTTGTATTGATTTTGTTACTTTTTCACCCATAGTATCCAAAATGGTATTGAGTATTGAGTATTTCCCTGGGTATCGGTATATCGATTTTGAAATTCTGGCATTGTGACAACTCTAGTAACAATAAGAAGCTATGTTTTTCATGACTGGACTTCAGTGTGTGAGAATGCATATGTACACATCAAGTGTCCATGAATGTCCATGAAAGAGGAAGAGTAGAAGCAAAGGTGGATGTAAAGGATGCATGTTTTGAAACACTAATACAAAATGAATGGCTTGCAACTGTTTTGATGAAGGAAACACACTCATTGTTGGCCCTCAAGGATAGATTAATTTGCTATTCAGAATGTCCTTTCCATGAAATAGCTTTCCAACCCCTGCCCTCTATTCATACACGGCTATTCTACATCAGCAAGTAACATTCAATGGGACTGGCGTGGTGAAAACCGAGGTGGATGGACATTTGCCTTCCAACCCACTGGCTTCTTTAACCATGACCACAGAGTTGACCGAACCTTGCACAAGTGGTTTCAGCTGCTTAACCGTGAAGCCGGTAAGAAAGGACATTGTAGTAACAACACGCCTCGTAAAAGAAGAGATAAGACTTCGTCTTTATTACATTTTATGTTGATTTGCAAAACATTGATGTTAAATTGCTTGTACAAGTTATTTATATTATGACCTTTTGGTCCTAATTAGTGGATTTATGCTCTTTGTTTATTAACTTGTTGTATTTCTTTGAAGATTGTCGTCTACGTAACCATAAGTGTTGCACCTCTGTAACCCACGGTGACAACTAGCTATTAATAAAGGAGAAATCTACGTAAAATAGCCCATCGGTGGTTTACCTCTTGCTTTTAATGCAGGTCAACAACAACATTGTTACAGCAATGGTTTGGAGGGCAGTGTAGCTACCGTTAGCTGTCTAGCTAATTAGTTGTCACTAAATAAAACACACAACTTAAAACAACAGTAAGTAATGAAGCAGAGTTAATAATATTCACATGCTAGGTGAGCAGGTCGTGACCTGTGTGTGTCATGGTTGTTTATGTGCACATAAGATGCAGCAAAGTTATACATGACTATAATGGAAAAGCTTTGCGTATCTGTCCAGAGGTCATGATGGAGTCCTGACCTTGAGATGCCACAGCTGAATATGTGTGTGTGTGTGTGTGTGTGTGTGTGTGTCTTTGGTTTTATGTGTGTGTGTGTGTGTGTGTGTGTGTGTGTGTCATTGACGGCAGCATCTGCCTCTTAGTGTGTCACTCTCCAGCGTTGAGACTGAGACCCATCAGGCTGTGCTCACATGCAATTCAGATGAGCTCTGGAAATCCAGCATGAAATTAAATTTATGACTTGGACCACAACATGCGCACACGCGCACACACACACACACACACACACACACACACAGGCACACACACACACAAATGCACACATACACAGAGGCTCTTTTCTGATGGCTGTCCTGATAACACATGGCCCTGGTTGAGTGTCTGTGTGTGTGTGTGTGTGTGTGTGTGTGTGTGTGTGTGTGTGTGTATGTGTGTGTTTGTACATACATATGGGTGTATTTATGCTCCAAACTATAACACATTCATTAAGTGACATCCTCGCTTTGATTCATATTTCTTCCATGTGACGTGTGGCCTGTGTGGTGGATTCATGATTCAGTTCAATGGGTAGATGAATATTACACAAATATGTTTTTGAATATGTTGACTCTGTGTGTGTGTGTGTGTATGTGTGTGAGCAGTTTCCATGTCATCTGCCTCCATATTTCTGCATGTTATGTACATATTGCCCCGCCCTGCCCTGCTGAATAATAGAACATTTCCAACAATAACAATAATACTAATGGCTACCAGCATTACACCACAATCATGGCCACATCCATAACAAGAGCTATACACGCGCACACACAAACACAAACACACACACACACACACACACACACACACACACACACACACACACACACACACACACACACACACACACACACACACACACACACACACACACACACACACACACTTCAATCAACACCAAGTCTGGCCCAATCATGTCAGCCAGAGCTTTCCCCATTTGCATAAAACAATTACCCTGGGCGGACTCAGGGTTCAATGTCGTCTAGACGACATGTTTCACCATGGTGTCATCAAGCCGTGTGTATATGGGTGTGTGTCTGCCAGTGTGTGTGTGTGCGTGGGAGTGGAGGGACACACTAGGTTGGTTGTAAATTAGCTAGGGTATGGTTGCTCGGGCACTGGCCGCATCACATCACCCTGAGGCGCACGGGGCTTGGAAGGATTTATTCACATAGATAACACACACACACGCACATGCAAATGAGGCAGCCTGGACACACACACACACACACACAGTGACATGGAGGAGTTAGGGGAGAAGCAATATTCATATGGGGGCAGAGGGCAGAGAGGAGGCAGGGGAAACAGGATTGTGTACGGAGAGTGATGCATGTGTGTCTGTGCGTGTGCATGTGTGTGTGTGTGTGTGTGTGTATGTGTGTGTGTGTGAGCGTACATACATCTTTGTAGATCTCTTTTTCTCCTTTTCTCTCCATCTCCCTCTGTCTGCTAAGCTTTCACCACCCCATTATTTTCTGCTACTGAACCTCTGCGATCAATAGACAACACACCAGGCATCTGATAGAGAGAGGGAGGGCTGTCTCCTGCTCTCCTCCCCCTCCCCTCTGACCATAGGCCATGCAGAAATAAAAGAGAAAGAATGAAGGAGCCATAATAAACGACAAGACAGGCTTCTGTTTATTTACCCCTGAACTGCCTTTTGTTTATGAGGCTCTTTATTCAAGAGCAATTAGATGTACAGTATGTGTACGAGGCACAGTACATGGTCGGAGTGAGACACACACACTCATTCACAATAGAGCAATTACACAACTATGCATTACACACCGCATTCATTACTGAAAGAAGAGGTCTAATACTTCAGCTACAGCTATGACATCTCAAATATGCATTTAACACAACACATGTATTACCACTAACAATGTTCCTCTATTCAAGGGCAAAAAAACCTATATGGTCAAGTCAAGTTTTTGTCCTTAAAAATGAGAACGGCGGTAGAATCCCTCTGTGCTGTGTAGTGAGTGCAGCAATGAAAGCCCCATGTTACATGTTCCTTTGATGTCACATTATCTTATGACACCACTCCATCATTGCATTGTCTCACACCATCATCTTGGCCTGCGTGATGAATTCTTCAAATCCAAAAAGTCTGAATGCAGCATGTAACCACCATGTTCTGTCTATGCAAAGAGACTAAATATGGCACAAGTGGCACTGGAATGTGTCTTTGTCTTTCTTTCTTTCTTTTTGTATTTTACATTGTAATAAAACATGCACATTCTCTCCTTAACAAGTGCTAAAAACTATTATGAAATGTATTTGGGGTTTTTTTTATGTGCAAACACAAACATTGTATTTAATCAAATATCCCAAGCTCTTGAACAACTAATGTGTTAATCCTCCATCAGCACCATGGAGGTATGCTATAGATAAAATCATTATGATCTGACACAATTAACAAAAAAGTGATTTAATAACACAATTGCGCATGTGTGGCGTTTTGTGAGAGTCTGTCAGAGCTCTGTCACTCTGACTCGTTTTATACTCCTTTTTTAACTAATTCCTGCGACTTTTAAAATGCCTCATTGCTTAATTCAGGTTCCCTAAACAGTGTTCTCTGTTTCGGGCTGTCCATTTTAGTAATCGGCCGGTCCGATTGCTCGGTTTTAACCTATTTTAGTCACCGGCGCCATTGACCCGAGCCTCCATTGTGTCATCGCCCGACTTCAGCTTCGTCACTCTCTTTCCTGGTTTTATCTGCACCAAACGGACTGAGCTGCCCACCTTTCCCTGAAGGAAGACCCTATGGCTTTTTCGGCTCACGTCTGAGGTCACTTAAACACCAAAGCGACCCTGAACGAGCGGCTTTTCCTGCAGCTGCAGCTGCTACGGCAGCAACCGACATGAAAACTGGCAGGAATCCACAGACGCCAATCCAGTTTACCAGACGCTGAACCACTGCAACCGGCCCAGTCTCTGGGCCGTGTCCGTAAGTGTCATCTATCTCTCATTGTGAACATCCAGCAGCTTCATCTCAGGTCTTCTCTCTGCTGTGGGCTTCCGTTGTGAAGCCCTCGCGAGTAGGTCCCGTCCTGTGTCACTTCTGAGCTACTGATAACTGCACCCGAGTAATCACTATAGCAACGTCAACAATAACAAGGGCACTGCACTACTAGCTCTTCCGCTACCTACTGTGTTACTGGCCACAGCTGTTCTCTCGTCCTAGCTTTTAATACAGAGCGAAGCCACCCACCTCCACCGCATCATGCCTCCACTCACCTCAGTTGATCCGGAGTTGTCCAGCCTGAGGTCCGACCTACACTCCATCGAGACCCTCCTCAACGATGTCCTCCAGCGCCATGCCCTGCTCCTTCCCCGGCTGGATTCACTACAACAGATCCCTCCCGGCAGCGACGAGCACCTGGCTACGGCTGATGTTCCCGGCACATCCGACCAGCATTCTCCATCATGGGCTACAGCTGTCAGGAAAGGGGGTCGGATCTCTCTCCCACTGTTTGCTCCGGAGGAAGAGAGCAACGACCTCATCCCTCTTTCCAACTTCTTTAGTCCCCTCACGGAGCTATCCCAGTCAGCGGCTTCATGCTTTCACTCACCGGAGGAGCATTCAGTCCCGCCCCGTCCCATCAAAAAGAAACGCCGGACTCCCCCGGCTAAACGATCATCGCCCGGTAATAGTTCACCTGGATCCGGGGCCTCCTCTCCAACCGGTAAGCGCGCCCGCACATTTCCACCCTCCGCCACATCTGGGTCTGTAACTTTAGCCGCTCACAACCCGCCGCACAGTGTTGCTGTTACTGCGGCTAACACGAGGAACGGCGCTCCTCCTCGAGCTGGCGCTCTAGTGTTTCCGCCTCCTGAACGCATATTGCTGGGCGACTCTATCCCAAAGGGAATCACATACTCATTCTCAGGTGCTAAACTCCTCGATCTCCTGGAATACGCCCCCGCTGTTATCGAGCGCCATCCGACCGCCCACACCATCATACTTCACTGCGGAGTGAACGATCTCAAACATAGACAATCTTTGAAACTTAGGGCGGACTACGAACTCTTGGCAGTGACAATTGAGAGCCTGGGAAAAAGATGTATTCTTTCTGGCTTGATCCCCTCGCTCAGACGGGGGTCAGAGATGTTTAGCAGACTTTACAGTGCTGACCAGTGGCTTAGCAGCTTTTCCACAGCATGTGGCTATGGATACATAAACCACTTTGACTCTTTCTGGAACCATTCTGAACTATACAAATGTGACCAACCCCACTATGAGGGTCTCTATATAAACCCACAAACAAATTTATCCCCAGGTACAAGGAGAGCCAGAGACGTGCATTCAAATCCAAATTCTATTTATTGTGCAAACTGAAGCAACTGATGATGATTGACCTGATAATGGAAGGAGGGAAGAACAACGATTAGCTTGAAAAATTATCTTTAATGTTACAAAGTTAATAAATATTTAAAAGCTACAAATAGCTGAGTTATTTTGATTAATTTGTTACAACAAATAAAATCAAGCAGGGGTATACTGCAAATATACACTACCTGCTAATAAAAAGATGTCAGACAGGGTACTCACCACGGGGAGATACTATCGCAAAACCCAGTAGCAACCACCACGTGCACACCGTGATCACAGCAAATCACTGCAACGGACACTGCAACAATTTAAGTAAATCTAAACTACTTTTGGGTGCCAACCACTCTTCAAACCAATCACACTGCATGCAAAGAAGGGTGCATATACCACGGATACTCCCCGCAGATCCTCCCTCTGCCTGACAAACAAACAAAAGAAAATACAAAGTTAATGCTCGGTTGGTTCACAATTATAAATTGATACAGTCAGGGACAGTAAAGGACAGTAGACAGGTTAAGATGAGCTGTTTACAGTCATAGCAATGGGAAACTCTCAGCAAACTTCAACCAAGCCGCATGGCACATCGGCCCAGGCAAAGCAGCAGTCTGGCACTAAATCTGAAACAAAGCAAAACAGCCATTAAATTGACTGACAAATATACCTCAGAGGGGATAACCCTCCTACATTACCATGTCAGTTGAGGTTACCTTTTCAGTCTGGGGCCCTGTCAGACACTGGTACTGGTGAAGCTGACTGGCTCTATACTGTGACTCGGGGAAAAGGCTGACTCATGTCCTAAAGAATTAAATGGATACATCACTAATAATTTCTGTATTCTGATGAAATTAAACACTGGGTAATCAGCAGCCTACCTCCCCAGCATGGGTCTACAGCACATTCAACTGGATCAAGAGGACACGGCTGCACCACAATTCTATGTGGGGATACTAGTCAAAATTCCCCAGAACACAAAATAAAATGTGCAATCAAATAATCTTTTCTATCTGCGCAGTTCTCTTTACCTGCACAGACAAGATAGTCCCACCACACATCTACCAGGCCTCAGACAAAGAGGCACTAATGGCTCACACCTGTCCTTATGAGAGGGGAGCGTTCTCTACAGCCCTGCCTACAAGGGGCAGTGCTCCTAATGCCAGCCCTCACCCTCATGAACAGTAGGAGTGTGTGTAGGTGTGGTCTGTCTCTAAGGTGCCTTCCCTCACACAAACATGACTACCTCCACCTCAATAACCAGGGAATCTCAGTTCTGTCCGCCAATTTTGCCGCTCATCTGTCTAGCCTCGCTGATTGACGCCACTCCTCTAGTCTCACTAGTGTAGTGCAAAAGCATAACTGTCCCACCTTTTCTCCCTATTTCTCACGCAAACATGTTTCCTCACCTGCAACGCCTATCGGTGAAGTCTGCCCCTCCCCTATCCCAGTCATAATTCAAACCAGGTCTGTACGCTATCAATGTTCACAGTCTGCTAAACCGTCCCGTCCCTCTCCCTATCTCGTTACTGTCAACTGTAGAAGTAATCCTGTCCCCCCGGTCCATCTTCCTGCCAACCTTAGTTGTGCATTGCTAAATATAAGGTCGCTCTCAAATAAGACCTGTTATATTAATGACATTTTAACTAAATATCGCTTGCATTTCCTCTTTCTCACCGAGTGCTGGTTATCCTCCACTGCAAATGCTGTCCTTACTGAAGCATCCCCCTCTGACTACAGTTTCTCATTTTCTGCTAGGCAAGACAGATCAGGTGGTGGTCTTGCAGTCATCTACTCCAATTCATTTCCATTTACTGTATGTCCTCTTGGTGCTGTTACATCTTTTGAATACTTAGCTATGGTTATTGGAACCCACCAACATGTCTTGGCACTGAATATTTACAGGCCGCCTAGGCATAATCCCATTTTCCTCTCTGAATTTTCTGACCTTCTGTCAACTGCCTTGACTAGATATGACAATATTGTTCTTCTTGGTGACCTGAACTTCCATGTTAACGATAGCTCTGATTCAAAAGCAAATAAATTTTTAGATCTTATGTCCAGTTTTGATTTCATCCAACATGTTAAAAGCGCCACCCACAATCTTGGGAACACTTTGGATTTGGTTTTCACAAAAGGCATCACTGCAGGCATCTCATCCATTTTACAGGTCCCTGTCTCTGACCATTCTTGTGTCTTTTTTAATGTTGTTTCCAGTGGGCTGGGTGTCCGCTGTGAACCAAACCCCCGCTCCTTTCGCCACATAGATGATCACGTTAAGTCCCTTCTGACTGACTGCCTGCCTGACAAACTTGAATCTGCCTCCTCTATGAGCGTGTCTCTCAACTGCCTTACTGATAACATAAACAGTGCATTGCTAGAATCACTCGAGTCTCTAGCCCCTCTTAAAACTAGTAAAGGCACACGATCTAAATCTGTCCCCTGGTTCACAAACCACACTCGCTCCCTTAAGCGGACGTGCCGCAGGCTTGAACACAGGTGGCGTGTCACCAAATCTGAGTCTTCGCGGCTTGCCTGGTCCCACAGTTTTAAAGTGTACAAACAAGCACTCTCCACTGCCAGGGCTGCTTATTTCTCCAATTTAATTAAAATGAATAAGAACAATCCACGGGTCTTGTTTAACACTGTGGCTAAGGGCCGAGATATACTTGCTGTAAACTACGCGTACGCGAGCTGCCGCGCGTATCCTGCGTCGCGTCACCTCGCGTCGATATGTGCGTTCGGTCGCAGCCGACGCATCAAACGGACGCAGATTGCGCGTGGCAGCCATGATGCGCTCGCGTACGCGTAGTTTACAGCAAGTATAACGAGGGCTTAAGCTGACTCAGTCCCCCCGTTTTCACCTCATCTCTTACAGCAGACGATTTTCTAAAATTTTTCACCGATAAAATATCATCAATCCGAAATGTAATCATTGCTCAGCAGGCCCTCAGCAACACTGTCAGTCCTGGCCCTGAGACCCAGCTCTCCTGCTCTCTTCCACAGTTCCGACCAATCTCCTCCGAAGCTTTAGCTTCTCTTGTGGCAGCCTCCAAGCCCACTACTAGTACATCTGACCCTCTCCCATCTCCCCTCTTTAAGGAACTCTTTCATATTTTAAATAGTCCCATACGCACCATCCTGAACCAGTCTCTCTCCGAGGGATTTGTCCCTTTAGCATATAAATCTGCAGTCATTAAGCCGCTACTCAAAAAACCCAACTCTGACCCACTGGTTCTTGCCAGTTATCGACCCATCTCCACTCTTCCCTTTGCATCTAAACTACTTGAGAGAGTTGTTGCCGGCCAGCTGACTGATCACCTTTCCACTAACAATCTTTTTGATAAATTTCAATCTGGCTTCCGCTCCTGTCACTCCACTGAAACAGCATTGACCAGAGTCGTTAACGATCTGCTAATCACAGTAGACACTGGGTCAGCATCTATACTTCTCATGCTTGATTTAAGCGCAGCATTTGACACCATAGACCACACCATCCTTCTTCATCGATTGGAACTCTGCGCTGGTGTCCAGGGGACGGCGCTTTCATGGTTCCGCTCCTACCTGTCTGACAGAACCCAGTGTGTCAACTATAATAATTCTCACTCCAAATGCTCTAGTGTAAGGTCTGGTGTACCCCAGGGTTCTGTCCTTGGCCCTCTTTTGTTCTGTATTTACCTGCTTCCTTTAGGTAGGATCATTTCTGAATGCGGCATTAAATATCAATGTTACGCGGATGATATTCAGCTGTACATGCCTACTGTAACTTCCCCTCTCCGGTCTTCCCGCCTCTACAACTCATAGCCTTCAACTTGTACAGAACTCAGCCGCTAGAATACTGACCAAAACCCATAGACACAGTCATATAACACCAGTCCTGAAATCTCTCCACTGGTTACCGGTCCAGGCCAGAGCTGATTTCAAGGTCCTTCTCCTTACATATAAGGCATTGAATGGCCTGGCTCCATCATACCTGTCTGAATTACTCATACCCTATATTCCACCCCGCCCTCTCCGCTCTGTAAATTCTCATCTTCTGGTTGTTCCCACAGTCA
Organism: Trachurus japonicus; assembly: GCF_045865225.1. Taxonomy (NCBI): domain Eukaryota; kingdom Metazoa; phylum Chordata; class Actinopteri; order Carangiformes; family Carangidae; genus Trachurus; species Trachurus japonicus. The sequence continues at coordinate 31,312,999 of NC_140921.1, read as the reverse complement.
ATAAAAAATCATTTGGTTATAGGGCCTTCTCCTACCATGCACCCTGCTTATGGAATAGTCTCCCACTACATGTCAAACAATCCACTTCCACCGTAACTTTTAAAACACTTCTTAAGAAGCACCTACTTTCTCAATGTTTTGGAAAAATTTGAGTGTCCTATTTATCTCCCTGTATGTTCTTTGCTTGTCCTCCACAGTAGGCTATGTTGCCTATTTGGCCTGTATTTTTTCCTGATCATTTATTGTAAACTGTTGTGTAAAGTGACTTGCTATTTCTATTATTGTAATTAATTTTGTAAAGTGTACCGAGACCATGTTGCACCATGGTGATTTTACACTTTAAATAAACTAAACTAAACTAAACTAACAGCAGCTGTGCCTTGAGATCAACTGAACTGGTATATAACAGAGAAAGTTTGAGGCTAGAATTGGTATGTCATTCAAGCACAGTATATAAATGAACAAGTGTTCAGTTTGCTACTAAATAATAAAAAACACCACATTAGAAATGAAGCTGATGGTTTGATCATGAGATTTTTCCTGAGGCCATTGGAGGCCAGTTATAAATACCAGATCTCACCACTTAATGGCGAGGGGTCAAAGGTCATCAACCAGGGAATCAGTGGAGAGAGGGGTTATCAGTGGTCCCCCACCAACAGGTGTCTAAAGGGGATTAGCAAAACAGCTCTGGCATCTGATGAACAGAATCTAATTCAGTAGTGTACTGGGTCAGTGACATTTACTGGACTGTTGGACTCTGTGTCTTTCCCAAGTATGGAAATCAGTTCTACATTAGAGTGTTTATGGTACAGTTTGTGTGAGAGAGGGAGAAGACCTGCACTTGTCAAAGTTGCTTCAAGAATTGCCACAGTTTGTGTTTGTATGTCTGACCTTCAGGGTGTGTCCACTACCTGACCTGCTTCTCTCCATCCATGACCTACAGTAATAAAAACACACACAACCAAACTGGGACTAAATCTACTAAAGCACCAGATGTGCTCCTTTCTTGGCTTTATGTTCACAATGCCAGGGTTCTGACATGCTTCTGATGCTGCTGGTGATTATGTAACACTGTTGTTCTGCATTCTGTGAATTCTAAAGTGGAGATGAGGAGTGAAAAGGGGAAAAGGTGGAAACAGAGGAGAGGGCCGAGGGGGGGCAAGCACACACACACACACACACACACACACACACACACACACACACACAAACACACACACACACATAGTGACAAACACACAATAGAGAGAGAAAGCGAGAACTGTGGTGAGAGGGCAGTGGAGGGAGGGAGAGGCTGTGACATCCCAGACTCAGACTCCAGGATTAATGATGAATAAAAAAGAAAGTGCACACAAAGGAGACGGAGGGGGAGAAAGACTGAGGGGGGAGCAAAAAAAGAGGGAGACCCTTTTTTCCCTATCCCACAAGGATGGATGATGTGGTATTGCAAGTCAGGCCTCCTAGGAGTATGCATACACACACACACACACACACACACACACACACACACATGCCCACACACTCACACAGCACTGTTTATGCAGGAAAATGAAAGAAGACACAATGAAAAAGAACACATTTCTATGTTTTAATTCCTTCTTTAATTCTAAAGACATTCAGTTCAACCCTGAGCATATCCATATACATACATGAGACAGTCCACACACACACACACACACACTCAAGCACAAACACATGGCATTGTGAATCAGAAGATGCTTAATCAATGTCGGAATTAAATCAATAGCCCGGTCCCATGTGTCAGGGCTCCGTCGCTCCTCCTCCTACTCCTCCACTTCTCTTCTCTTTTTCTCTCCATTTCCTGTCATCTCCCCTTCCTCGCCCCTCCCTATCATCTTCATCCTCGTCTTCATTTCACCTTGAACATGGCCTCAAGTCACTCCGAAGGGCACAGAGTTGGTCAATACTGTGTCCCCCGCTCTCATGACAGAAATAAAATGTGTGGTATGAGAAACAGCCACTCCCACAATGACACAGAACTGTTAAAGGAATCTGTTGTTTTGTGTCTAATTCTCAGTGGTCGCTGTCAGACACAGACAGACACGGTTCTGGTTCTGGTTCTGGTTCTGGCTCTGGCTCCGTTCTGGAGTCTCAGAACCAGCCTGAGTTCACACCAATTTAAGTGAAACCATGATGGTAGACACACATTGAGTATGAGACTCTGCATTACTCAGGTGGAGCTCTTTTTTTTTTGCTGTCTCAGTACTCCTGCTCTGTTTTTTAAAGTAAATTAATTATTTGGTCTGGTGTTGGAGTGAACCCAGCCTTGGCCGGGGGGCAACCACCATTCCGACATCCCACCAGTCCAACATAGGCCTCTAATTGTCTAAATGGCAACACTTAATTTTCTATCAAATATCCCATCATTTCGACAATTCTTGCCTCCTTGGTCGGAATGACGGTATATTTTTCTTTTTTTAAACATCCTGCCTTTCCAACAATTCCATTAATAGCCTATTTTTGCCCCAAAATAATTTGCACTGGTTGGGCTTAGGCAATGAAGAAAGGAGTTGGTTAAGTTTAGTAAAAAGACCAGGTAGAGGCTAGACAGGCCAGATAGATGGAGGAAGTCCAGAAGTAGTGAGTCCAATGGCGCTTTTCCACTAGGACGGCACGGCCCGGCATGGCCTGCTTTTTTTGCTTTTCCACTTTTAGTACTGTACCTCCTCGGCCCTGGTTCCAAGCAAGCCGAAGCGATACTAAAACGTGACGTCAGCCAACTGCCTTCCACTGATTGGACACAGCATCCTCACTGGAAGAGTGCGAGCGCTACGTCCGACATGAGAATCAAACCCAGAAATTTCAAAAACAGAGCGGCAACAGCGACCGCTGATCTGTATTGAGACTGTTGTTATTCCTTCACCCAAGTTAAATGATGCTGTGTGTAAAACCAGACTGTGGTCCGTAATCGAGGTGCAGACGAGTGAGTTTGGAGCTGATGAGAGGATCGAAAAAAGAGAGACGGACAATGCGGCCCTGCGATTGCCCCCGCTACAACCCCGCCCCCCCTGAGGAGGTAGAAGAACTCTGTAGTGGCTGTAGTGGAAAAGCGCCTTTACCAAGCCGAGCCATGCCGTTCCGTGCCGTGAAAGTGTAGTGGAAAAACGCCACAAGTAAGTAGAAGGCAGTCACCTGTTGAGTAACGCACATTCCCTTATATTGAAAGCCTTGTCGGAATGGTGGGGCGATGGCATGTCAGAATAGATACTTATCAGTAGGTGACGTCACGATGCGTTCCACCTGGCCGCCGCCATGCTGGGTACCGAACACTGAGTTAACCTCTATTCAGCTCAGTGCAGCCACATCCTCTCTGACCAGAAATGACTGCTGCCTGATGTAGTTTAGATATGGATATTTCTCATTTTGATGGCCTTGCCTTGAAAGCACACACCATTTCTGCTGAGACGATCTTTGACAGCGCGGTGCGCCGCTCTCTCTCCCGTTAAAAGTTAATCTAGCTCACCCAGCGGACCTCCTCGTCTCTCTCTCTCTCGCTCGCTCGCTCTGTCTCTCCTCCAAATACACGAAAAGCCAAATCAAATCAGAAATGCGTAGCCCACTTCTTTTTAACTCACAGACATTTATTTTCATAAAGTAATAAAATATCTGGACATTTTGCCATCGTTAACATTGAGACAAAAGGCTGCAGGAATGGAAGAAGAATTCGGCAAATCATAGTGTTAACTGTACTCAACAAGCTGTTATTACAAGGTTTACAACAGATAGGACAGACAACCTGGGCCGTGTGTGTGCGATAAGAAAGGGGGGAGGGAGGGAGGGAGGGAGAGAGGAAAAGTAGGTAAAAACCTGCTAGCTGCTAACTGTTAGCTACCGTAGCTCAGGCGTCGGTCTCCCGTCAGGTAAAAGCTGCTGTTTATTCCTCAAATGAAGCTCATGTTGAGCCTCCCCGGTACAGTTATCCATCACTGCTGTTGAATTAGCCGCTAAACTGCTGGACGCTAAAACCGAGGGGGCGTCTGTGTGTTTACAATTCACGAAAGCAACGTGAACGTACGTGCCGCTCACACTCAGTAGAGTGAGGCAGCCTCCCTTGGCGTACATGTCTCCCAAGCTGTTTAATGACGGTAAAAAATGAAACAGAAAGTAAATATCCTGCATAGTTTCTCTTTTCTGTGCTGCGCTGATCAGAGCGGCGTCCCTACCTAGTGTATTTTACTTAGCAACGATCTGCTAAACAGGAATAACAGACTGTTAAATGCAAAATCAAGATGTAAATAAATATCAGAAATTTCAATAAATTATCGGAATACGACATTCAATAGTGCCATGTAATAAAAAATGTAAAATATTTTTGTGAGATTTGATGTCACAGCCATGGATGGATTAGGTCACAGCCCATAGACTGCCTTTGGAAGTCGGTACCCAAGATGGCGCTGTGACCGGCTGCGAACGCTGTGTGACGTCACGTGATATCTATCTATAGCGGTATGTCGTAGTGGTGGGATATCGGAATGGCGGGATGTCACAATGACAGCATGTAACTGCTAGAAAGTTCACCATACAACTTGCTCATTCTTGTTTTGGTTTTTCAGGTTCTGAACCTGTTATTTTTTCAGTCTGAACGAAACACTAAATAAAGGACAAACACGCACTGGTGAGACATATGAGGTAATCACAAGAGGGCGAGCACAGGAAGATGGGACACAGGGAATTTCACAATAAAACAGGATAAACAGGGAACAAGAAAACAACTATGACATTAATGACTGTTTGCCTACCAGTCTAGGCTACGTTAACACGGAAAAGATCTGAACAGAAAACACAAAAGTGGCGTCGCATTCTCACTCTTTATTCCACGTTTAGACAAGCGTTTTTGGGGTGGAAATCTGCGTGCATACGGTGACGCAAAAGTCTGTGGAATTCAATGTTGTATGCACGCCAGGAGCCTAGGTGGCAGCGTGCCGCACAACACACAACACCACTAAGTCTGCACGCCAGTGTAGTCTTCTTCTTCCTCTTGATTTCCAGCATACAGGCGTCGTTATGCTGCCCTCCGTGCCTCCTCAGGTCATAGCAATCAGAGCAGAGGTTTTGTGTTTTCACCCTTTACACGGAGACACAACGGCGGAGCGTTTGTAAGATTTCCATTCTGGAGGGTGGTTTCACTTTTTTGCGTTTTCAAGCCCCGGAAACGCCGTCGCCGTCTAAATGAAAGGCACATCCGATTAAATATTTTGCCGTTTTCATCCGCGAGTGTTGTCGTGTTAACATGTGGGCCTTACTGTATTTGTGTTAGTTGCCAACGTGTCTTCACGGCAGTAGCAACCCTCTTGTTTTATCTCTAGCATGCTAATAGCTAGCTGCAGCCTGGTTGGCCCACTGTCAACACTATGATGGCTGAAGCCTCTGGTAAGTTAACTGTTAATGCTAACACTAAAAGCTATGTGTGATAGCTCCTTTTTAGGTTTTTAGTCCTCACTGCGATGTGTAGGCCTATATTTATTTCATGAAAATGAATATTACCTTTTTACTTAATTTATAATGTCCACTAACTGAGACACCTCAGATTTATTGCTTTAACATTTTATGGCTTCTTTTTGGTGGGGAGGGGGGTTATGAAAAGGGCCTTCAAAGGCATGCATACTGTGGACTGGGTTGGAAACTTTGTCACCTTGTGAAACCTGATCATTCTATTTAGCTGAAGTGATCAACCTACATAAGACTTTTATGATATCAGAGCCCATTTCAAACTGCTTAAGGCAGGATTAAAATGGGGATTGTTTCAGCGGTGTATTAGCATTTAGTAATTGTCTCTTTATCATCATTTTCATTGCTATTAGTGGAAGTCAATTTTTCCCCTGAGGAAACAACATAGATTCAGTAATATTGTGCCATATAAGGTTCATGTAGCATTTCTGGCGAAAGAAGCCACTCAGGACTTGGTTGCCAATACAGTCAATACATGTGTAGTTACAAATGGTTTTACACAGGACGAGTAATACACCTGATTCTATACCATGTAGTATATAATTTAGGTATGTTTGCTTATATTGTAGATATGTCAATTTATGTTCATATCATAAACGGTTAAATGTGAGACCTGACTGAATTATTAAAATGCAAATGTCCATGGCCATGCAGCTGTACAACCTGAGCTGCTGAACTAGCTGGATATATGTGATGCACATGATCTGGACAACTAGAACATCTATAGAAGTTAAATCTCTGTCATTAGTAGTATATGTGTTTTGTGACCGTATCCCTTGACAACCAAAGCCAGGTCCTCCGTTATGCCTGACAAATGTTTGTGCCAATTTTGAGGAAGTTCTGTCGGTACACTTACTGATGTACACAAAGACAAACAATCTGAAAACAATATTGTATAAAAAATAAAGCAGTCCTATGTATTTATTCTAATCCTTGTTTGTATCATCTTCTCAACAGACCTAAGGAAGCTGGTGAGAAATGATGCAGTTTGTTGATATGTTTGGCAGCTAAGATGAATTTTGGTGTGACAGTAACACACATAAATATCAGTCAGTAGGTTCAACAAAACAGCTTTATTCTTTTCTTTTTTTAATGGTGGCCAAATAAAGTATGAAGTATGTTTTTGGCTTTGAGCATACCTACTGTGTGTTTTTATGTGTTACTGTGTGAACATACTTGCAAAAAAAAAAAGAAAGTAATCCTGAAATAGTGATTTACGGCCCATACATTCAGTTGCAAAGTCTGTGTCCCTGCATGTGTGTGTGTGTGTGTGTGTGTATAAATATGACAGTACTGCCTCTCCCTGTCATCTACTGATAAAGGCAGCTTTAGTATCCTCACACACCCTCAGTCTATTTACACACACACATGCACACACACACACACTGCTGAACAATCATAGAGAGTTATATTCCTGCGGTGCAGTATTTGCTCCTATGGGGACATAAGCATATGTCTAGTCCATATGTGTGTGTGTCTATGTGTGTGTGTGTGTGTGTGTGTGTGTGTGTACTACACAGCCTGACACAGTATGGACACACACAAATATTCAGGCACACACAGACTTGCCAGCAATAAAGTTGTGTTATTAAAAATCCTCACATGTTATGCAAACCTAATGTGATTGTGCTATAATGCTTACTTATGAAGATGCTGTGCGAGACTTGTTTACACGGCTGTTATTATTATGTTGTGTTTAAATGACAGAGAAATAACCTTTGCTTGTCCATCTGGAATAAATAGGTTTCCCTGTGTTCATAAAAACACAATTTTCTATGAGTTATTAGCTTAGCTCCGTAGGTGGTGTAAATACTGTTGTTTTGCAACTTGCCTTTCTTTTTTTTTAACACAAATCATTTGCATGTTTTTACTGGAGGTGTGTTGTCATATGAAGCTGCTCCATGTCAGTTGACCGTCATCTGCTTGGACTGGGCGGCATCAGGATGCCATACATGATAATATACCATATAGCCATGTTTTTAAAAGTTGCAGACACTTTATTTTGTCCCTGCAATCACAGCAGGTCCACTGAAATTAATATTTTTCATTGCCAAAAAAAAAAAAAAAAGGTTGTTGCACTGCTGTCTAACATCATTCACAATGATTTTAAGCAAGCTTAATTATAATAATAATAATAATAATAATAGAAGTCAAGCACTGAACAAAATGTACAAACATGTGTAGGCCTGCTGTGTGTTCACCTGTTTATTATTCACACTAATTTTCCCAAGCACGACTTGTCTGAAAAGAGACTCTGTTGTATATGACGTGCATTAAATATAACATTAAATTGTTATGGATTGTGTCTAGAAACTGAGATGCTTTTTCCCTTGACCATCAGTTCAGCAGCAGCTGTTTCAAAGTTTCTGTGTGTTTGGGTTCAAGATAATCATAAGGAATATTCTCGCCTCCATGTGGCATGATGACACACACACACACACACACACACACACACACACACACACGCATACAGTATATATTGTAATGCAGGTAAACAAATATCTGACACACTGTTCAACAGAGGTAAGAAAACAATGTATAAATAGCTACACATATTGCACTCATACACAAATATGTGTACACATTAGTTTGTGTGTGTGTGTGTGTGTGTGTGTAGTGACTGTCCTTCCACTCCATCCCTCTCTGTCTTTCTGGTGTCAGAATAGATTTAGCAATTGGCAGAAGGAGAGCGAGACAATGTGAATCTCTGCGTGGGCTATGTGACCTGTCACTGGTTATGGTGTGTGTGTGTGTGTGTGTCCGTGCATGCATGTTTGAGCATGTGTGACTGCATATGCATGTGTATGTACTTTATGTGTGTATGCATATGTGTGTGTGTGTGTTCCTGTGACTAGGCCGCCCTGAAGCAGCAGATTTGATCTTTGCAAAGGCTAACATCTGTCGCCTGTCATTTTAGCAAGATTGATGACAGCTATCAGAATGGAGGGGTGAGGAGGAAGAAGAGAAAAGGGTGAGGCAGTGTCTAGGACAGTGGAGGGAGGGGCACAGTGAGAGCTAGAGGGCTAACGCTGGTGCTAGAGAGAGCTGGTGGTAATGGACAGGTTGCAGTGGGGGTCAGGGCAGAGACAGCAGGTTAGACAAGCTGCAGCGTCCTGTTAGACTGGACTGTGACTGAACAGAGATGTAGGGTGGTGGGGTCATTTGCCCATTTAATGATATTTTCCCTTTATTTGATGCTAATGCTGCTCCTCTTCAGCCCTTGTAATATACATTTTCTCAAAAACTTTAGATTTAACTTCAAGAAAAGGTAATTCTAGAAAATACAGTCGAGAAATATCATCATGCCCACAAAACACAAACGCAATTTCACAAAGAAATTTTATCTGTGAAAAAAAAAAAGAATGACAGACTTAAAAGAGTAAATGATACAGATTTTCCATTTTCAAAAGTGGGGATAAAAGGAGAGCTGAAAGAAAAATGGTGTAGGTTGGAACCGTAACGAAAGCAACACAGCCAGGGAGTTTGCACCCAGCACATGATAATTAACTGATAATTAACCATATAATGACTGTGTTACAGTTACAAGCCTAAACGTAATTTCTTATTTCCACCTCTGGTAATGAGTTTTTACATTGCAAAATGTAGCTAATACCTGATGTTTGAGGTCATTGTTCACATGAAATGCATAAAATATAAAAGCTGTGTTTTCATAATTGCGAGACCCAAAGTCTAATGGTTCCTGATCTAAGGTATTTAGTGGTGTATGGTCCTCTAAGGTTAATGTGGAGGGGTCTTAAAGCTACAGTCCTGTGCTCTTATACATATGTCATGTTGGTCGTGATGAAGAGCTCATGACTCAGAGCCAGTTCAAAGGATTCTGTCCTGTCCAGCTCACCAGGCTACTGCTCACCCAACTGTGTGAATGTATCCCCATGAGACGATCACCATAAGGTAATCGAGCAGTTACTCAAAATACAAATGCAGCAGCCTGCTACTGTAAAAACAGTCTGGTTGACCCAAAGGTAGATGTCCTCCTGTCACACACTGTATACAAGTTAATGTCAATCAGATAATATTAGATATATTATTAGGAAATTAGAATTCAATTATTTCCTTATGTTATTTTTTTAAATTTGTTTTTTCCCCACCAAGACTACTAGCTGCTCAAGACCATTACCTATAGTGCATATGCAGTTGCTTTATCAGTTGTCGGTTTTAGTAAATATAATGAATATATAATTAATAATAAATTCATATTTAAAGTTAATTATGTGTTCTTATTGGTTTAAATCTGTGTGAAATGAATCCTTGTCCAAACCTTGTAACATGCTTTCCTGCCTGTACAATCTAAACAATTGTCCGTATTAGCACACAATCAGGTAGCATTGTATATTAGCATGCTCCCCATGATACCATTCTGAAGATGAAAAAAAAAAAAAAATCTCCATTTACAACTTTACATTGCAATCATCTTTGCTACATTGTCTTTTCATTTGGCTCTCGGTGCGTCCACAGGGACGAGTCCCTGACCGCTGTACACACAGCTGGCTGAAAAAAAAAAAAGTGAAAACCTAATTAACTCCAGAGTGGAGATATTATCCAAACAGACAGAAAGAAAAGCTACACTCATTTAAAGCCCAGTCAGCGCAGGTTATGCTCCATGAATTATTCAAGCTGGCCGCCAGTTTGCAGAGAGAGTTTTAAGTGGACAATGACCCTGTGCACACTCATTTAGCCTGTGCCTCGGCTAACAAGGCTAAGTATTCACCGACTATCTACTATCCTCCACTAACAAGCTAATGGAATTTCAATCAAGATGATGCACTAAATGGCTTAACATGGGTGAGCCTCACTCTGGCCCTCTACATACACACACACACACACACACACACACACACACACACACACATATCAATATTCAATTAGATCTGTGGGTTTTTCAGCCTGGCCTTGTTAAGTAAGAAGTTGTGTTAAGGGAAAGCTTGCCAGGGCCAAAAGGCTAGTTCCATTCAGAGGTCAATAACTCAAATAGAAATCTGTAACTTTCTCTGAAATCACAACCTTCACCCAGATAAAAAGAGGATTTTGGACAAAAGTAACAACTTATAATATAATGTAGAAAAATACAATTCATGAATAGAGGACATGCTGCTGGAGATAATTATTACAGATCATTTCAGGTGCTCCTGGACATTTAAAGCCATGGTTTTAGAGTTTCACTTATTACCATGAACGCTTGGAATTAAAAATTAAGGAGTTTTCAAATGAATGTGGTGTTTTAAACAATCCCACACAGAACAACATGCTGTATCAAGGTTTTAAAACAAAGATAGTTAGAAATACCACACACATAAACATGGACATGTACTTGAGTACACCTTCTTAGCTCCTCACTGGTACAATGCACACGGAGGAGGATTTCATGAATAGTTGGCTTTGTGCACATTTCAAGTCTAAAAGATGGCTCCGGGTAATTACAACGGAACTGGCAAATCATTTAAGTTAATTGTTGGAATCTTGATTTAAAAAGTCATGTGGGAGAAAGGAACGCTGCCAATCACTCAGTCATGTCTTTTAATTTTATAGAAACTCAAAGTTAGACAAAAGAAAGAAAGAGAAAACCCAAAGGTGAGCTGCAAAAATTATTACCCTGAGCTGTCCATTGTAGACATCTATTACAATTCAAAACCGTGACTTTCTTATTCAGCCTTAATTCCCTAAATCGAGTGGCTTAAATCTGACTTAATTGTTACTCGGATTCTCAACGATTTGGAATAGATCGAAAAGATCCAAATCAAGTCAAAGGCTAAAGGCTCATTTATGCTCTACGTACGGACGAAATTGTATGCGTCCGTTTCAAACGTTGCTACCGTCACTGCTCACATACTTCCATGCGTCCTTTACGTTGGCATGGATGTTATCCAATACATCCACTAGAGGGCAGCTCAGAGTCAAAAGTTTATGACAACAAACATGGTGACTACGGAGGAGATCTTGATAATGTACATCATAAAAGAAGAAAACGGACTCGTTATGTGATGCGGTGGTCGGTAAGCCCGTTAAATTAATCACAGCTGGAGGAGGAGAATTTTTTTCTCTCATTCAGCCGTCGTGTCTTCTTCTTCTTCTGTCTCACACTGGCTCTAGGCTCCGTATCAGGTCGTGACAGCAACAGCGCCCCCACGGTTTCCGGTGGTACTGCTCCGTTTGGTGCGTATCCGTAAGCTTTGTGGAAACGGACGAAAAACGGACGAAATGAACGCAGAGTACGGACGAAAGGCTCCGTCCGTATCCGTATGCGTATTTAACGTTGAGCATAAATGGGCCTTAAGGAGGAGGAGGCCTCAGTAAGGAGGAGGCTGCCTAAGTCATTTATCAGCCACTTACAGAGCTGTTCAGATGTTGCTTCATTGACAGTTTGAAGGCCTAAATGTGTCTCGAGTGTTGGTTGTCTGTCCGACAATTTTAACAACAACAACTATTACTGTAACTGTTTGACCCTTGTGTGCAATGGTAAGAAAGTAGAGTTTCAACATATTCTCTGTCATTTCTCATTTCTCTACGCATGTACAAACAAGAGGAATGGAATGAAGAGAGAGTTTCTGAAGGTCTGTTTCTTTTCACTACAGCCAAACATTCTGTACCTATCAGAAATCGATGTTGGTGATTGTTGCTGGACTAAAGCAAGCCAGCATTTCATTTAGATTCCAGCTTAGGATATGTTGTTTAAGCAGTGCTGTGTTTTCAGGGCAAACTGGAGTCTACAAGTCACAACAGGAAGTGAAGACTCCAGCCATGGCTAGCTGGTTAGCATGCTAACTTAGGTCAAAGATAGTTGCTTTCCATTTTTTGGGTAAAGGACTGAAGTTCGATGCCTCTTCCAGGTTGGAAGTAAACATCTGCTACTGTACCTAGGTCCTTTAATAGCTTAAACAAAGCTTATGAGCTCCTTTCTGTAAGGTACAAGTCATAAAAAGGGAGTGAGGTAGACTTCAGAAAGCCAGGATAGAGGATCTAAAAGTTGGGTTTGTCTCGTGGAGGAGTAAAGGGTCAGTGATACACCTGGACATGTAGGACTTTAAAATGGATTCTGTAGTGAGAGTAGCACAGCGACAATATGTAGCCATCTGGTTATGTTAAAAGCTTGGCAACGAAGAGAAGATTTGTCAAGTTAAAAGGAGAACTACAGTAGTCCAATCTGATGAGATGCATTTTCATTCATGGGACCCCTGTGCATTATGCCGTCCCTCCATTACTGGGATTTTTACCGGGGGGGTCAGACCTGTTGACCCATGACCCAACTTTGGTTTAAAGAGTAAAAACCACATCTCCACATGTTAAAATTGGTGATTAGCAAGTCAGTACAATGCAGGCCCAGTCGATACGCTACACAAAAGCCTTCTTTTATTCACTATGCCATATAGATAATGAACACAAAGTGACAGAGACATTTCTTTACTTATTCATTAATATGGTTTACTCTTTGGTATTCATTGAGCCTGTCATTACCTGCTACTTTTTTCCACTATTATACATTGAACAGTTCATGTTTGTAATGCTGTGTTGTGTTTTGTATGTAGTTTTGTGAGAAGCCAAAGACTAATTTCCACTGAGGAAATAAAAAACTAGAATATAGGTAATAAAAAATTGATAAATGAGAAAATCAATACATTTCTATGATGATTCTGACACGAGAGAGGGAAATGAAGAAGCTTTTTGGGAGTTGGGGAAAAACTTTTCTAGTCTGCTTCTTTATATTTTGCACTTACCAATGATTTGTCTGATGTATAACTTATAATCTGATCATCTGAGCGCCTGACTCTTACTCCATTAGACATTATTGAATTGATGTTGTAATGTAAAGTGTTGTTAAAACCAATAGCAATGATTGCCTTAACTTCAATAAAGCAGAGACTCCCAGAAACAAAGCTACACTTTTAGGCTCGTGTGTTTGTTGTGACCATGCACTACAGATAGATTAGAGAGGAAAAAAAGAAACACAATTAGCTTGGATTCATTTTCCAACTGTTGAGGCGCCTTAATTTCAGAGTTCATCGAATGTCAAATGAAAAGTCCTTGTAGCATTGCATTGTGGGAGAATGTCAATTCCATCTTATGTGCCAAACTAGTTGATGCGTTCAATTGAACATCTAAAAAAAAAAAAAAAAAAATGGGAGAGGGACAAAGAGAGAGCGAGCTTTATTCCAATTGGCTATGAGAAACAAAAGCCCACTCAACCTTGTTGATAGAAATTGCACTTGAGAGCAGAGCTGGCGAGCGCTACAGTAAATACTGATTAATTTGAATTCCTAATGAATAGGCGCCGAGTCTGAGAGAAGGAAAGGTATTGAAGGAATGTGGCGTGTATTCTTCACAGAGGTAAAAAAACAAATGGATGAATAAAGGAGGGTGAAGAGGGGAATAATTAATTAGTTTGCTGGAGTGAAGTGTGCATTCAGATTGAAGGGCGCGCTGACAAGGCTTGCGCACACAAATGCTCAAGAAGGACAAGGTATGCAACAAAAAGTTAAGCAGAAATCAAAGACCAAGATTTATGAGGTCTGTTTTAAAATGCCCTGTCAGTGTCATCTCCAAAACCTTTTCCAAACACTTTTTTTTTTCTTGAAAGATCTCAGCTTGCAGAGCAATAGCACCTCCAGTGACTGGGAAAGAAGAGTAAAATATGCAGAGAGGTGCAGAGATGTGTGAATCTTGGTGTCGTTTGAGTTACAGTCTTGTTAGTTATTTTATACTTTGATATTGGTGTTATTTAGCGGGGACACACTGTACTGACAACCTGCTTTAGTGCATCTTTATCATTTGGCGTAATGTCACGGGAAGCCTGTTTTCTCCCTTTTTTTACACGCCACACTTCATCACCTTCATTCGCTGTGTTTGTATTTTATCCCATTCTCCATTGTGCGGTGCAGGTGTACAGTTGTGTGTCTCTGTGTCGAAAGAAAGCCTTGACATGACATCTTTTTGCATTTGAACGGCAGAGACAAAGGCAAAACATGACGTGTCTGCTCTGCCTGTCTCCCAGGAGGAAGGAGGAGAAGAAGAAGGGAAAAAAAAGAATGAGAGAGAAAGCGAAGGGATAAGGGAGAAACGTTATGCAAATGGATTTTATAAGCCGAGTCGGGCATGTTGTCGTGACACTGTCTATATTTAAAACAGGTCACCTTAACCCCACCCCCACTGTCTCAATGACAGACACCGAGTGAGGCTGTGCTGTGACATCTGGATGTTGCACAATTGCGGACGCACACGCACGCATACACACGCGCGCACGGACACTGGCATGCAAAAAAAAATAAAAATCAAAGGCATTGCAGGATCCTATTTGCATATTTAAACACACACAATGCACATGCGACACAGCATGACAATGGCTGTGATATATGTATATATGTAAAACTGGCCGGCCCATTCTCTGCAGGCCAGGACCCAATCATTCCAGCACGCTGAGCAGGGAGACAACCAGTCAGCCACTCAGCCCAGCAGCAGAGGTGACAGAAGAGAATACCTGACCCCGGCGCATTCACCCGTCCCTCCATCCATCTCTCCCCTCCTTCATCTGGCTGCGGCCCCCTTCGCATTCCCTCACTCCTCCATATTCAACGACAGCGGCATGCATGCATGCATACAAGCCCCCGATTTTATGGGGCCATCGAGTGGCCGTGAAGAATGGCTGCCCCCTATTTAAACCCCCCACCCCCCCACTACGTCTCCCCTTCCTCTGCAGGCCCTCGGGCTGTCCATTTTTAATGTAGATGATACGGCGCTGACCACCGCTACCTCTCCATCCTTCTCCTTCCGCCCACAAGAATTTCATCTCTTCATTTGCACCCCCCATCCCCTCCTCCAACAGTTGCCTTGACCCAGATACCAGTGAAGTAGAGTGACACTTCTCCCCTGGACAGAGCGAGACCCCTCATATCTTGGAACCATTACTCCACCATATTGGCATCTTTCACTCCCTTTATTTTCCTATCACTCTGTCTCTCTCTCCCTCTCTCTCTCTCTCTCTCTCTCTCTCTCTCTCTCTCTCTCTCTCTCTCTCTCTCCCTCTCTCTCTACTGTCCATAAAATATGCCTCAGCGTTATCTCTCCCCCCACGCAGGAGAATAATGAAAGGCAGTGGCATGACAGATTGGACATAGATGAGATTGCTGCTGTGACTATATGCACGGCTCGCCTCGGCCCCGGCTTTGCATCTGAAATGGAAAAAGGGTGGAGGGCGTGTGTGTGTGTGCGTTTGTGTGTATGTGTGTGTGTGTGTGTGTGTGTGTGTGTGTGTGTGTGTTTGCGTGGGAGGCAGGAGAGAGAGAGAGGGGGGCAGGAGATGTAGGGTGTAAGGGGTGACAGTAGGCTTGAGGGGCAGTGGGTGCAGTGGTGTGGGAGGGGCGGGTTAAGGAGTGGTAGTGTGTGTGTGTGTGTGTGTGTGTGTTGGATTGGTCTGTGTAGCTGATGAGTTTGACGTTAAAGGGGGGGCAGGGAATGTGTGTATGCATGTATCATTTGTGAACAGCAGAATTTGTTTAATAGTGCTGCACGTACATTTTTGACATGGAGCCACCGTCAGTGTGTGTGTGTACGTGTGTGTGTGTGTGAGAGAGCACTCTGAAGTGATTGGCAGCTGGACGCAGGTTGAGATTAGGCAGATTACAGACGGGCGGCAGGCTTGGGCATGAGAGCCGGTCACCGTGCCAACATGGCTGCTGTGGCTGGGCGGCGCGGTGCCAGCAGGCAACATGTAGACACCTGTTACTGCTGCAGCCGGACATCAGCTCCGCCGCGCTGCCAAACTGCTGCTACAGCGGGGGGTTCACAGGGCCAGCCTCATGTTACACTGCTGAGCTGAGCATGAGGACTTGTGTAATAATACATGTGAGACCAGATATGATGGTTTAAATTGTGTACAATTTTTATTTTTAAAACATTTTGGCGAATCCTCATTGTTAGCTGAGCACGAGGGAGAACCAGGCTCTCCACTGGTTCAAGGTTCAAGGGGTTCAAGGTTCGTTTTATTTTACAAATCATTTTAAAATACAAAATACAAATTCAATTCACAATATACAGTAGACATGATCTTGTAAAAAGGGTAACCCCAGAAGCTTCTGTAGCTTATGAACGGGGGCCCAGAGACATCAAAACAACAATATAGTATATTATGACAATAACAATTCCTATTTCTAACCTACAATTTAACCTAACCCTAACCATCTAAGGCAATTCCATCAGTACAAAGAGTTTATGGTTCAACACAATAATGACAAAATATCAACACATCAGGCACATCAAGCTGAGCTTGATTTAGACATAATTTAGCAGCAGTTTTTGTTTTAATCTTTTTTTTTTAAATAGTCAGTGATGCAGACTCTTTAACGTGCTCTCAACCTCATTCCAAGTCTGTGGTCCTTTAACGGTCACACTAAGACTTGTACATTTTAGTTTCCGTCTCTTTCCCTTTATAATTGTTTTCCTCTCGTGTTGTATTCATGAGTGGGTAAAAAAATTGGTTAGAGAGGCCTGCACTCCTATAACAGTGTTAGATGTTAAAATATGTATCAAATTCTTATTCTTCTTATTATTATTATGGTCTATCTTTTGGTTAACTTAATGAATTCATTTTGTAACAATAGTATATGGTACACTCACCTCTCCTGCTCTGACTGCTGTTTTCACTCACCACACATTCACACTTGCATCCACTATTTTTTTCCCCACACAACATCCAATTGGCATGCAACACAACATTTCACATTAAAAGCCTTTCAAAGGCCCAGTGGTAATAATCCAAGTAAACCTTTAATTTGAAAACTGTTTTTTTTTTTTTTTATCATTGTTGTTGCAATTGAAATTGGAATAAATGTGTGAATGAAATCAGTGATTCTGTCCTGTTGCACAGCGGAGCAGCAAAGAGAGTGGGTTTTGGGAGTGAGTCACTGATATTGTGTTGATGGTAAGTGTTAATGACACATTATTAACTTTTATTTAAAGATGATTCAAATGATTATTTTGGGGGGTTCGGGATAAAAAAAAAAAAAGATGAAAAAATTACCTCCTTATGACTGGTAACAATTATACTTGTTTGCTCCAGGATACTGTTACAGCAGAAAAAAGGGATTTCATTACAGTTTTGCGTCACATCTTACACCACTGAAGGGAAGCAGAAGGACAAAAGTCATGAGATAGAAGGAAGTCCAGGAGGGAAAGAAGTGGAGGAAAGGGAGGGAGCAAAAAGAGGAGGAGGAGGACGGAGAGGAGGAGAGTGAGTTAAATGTTGTGTTTTTGGCAGCGAGGCTTGAGCTGTGTTGCGGCTAAGCTGAAAACGAAGCTGACATGACCCAGAGTGAAGCAGGTAAACAGGCCCAACCTGCTTCGCCTGGGGTGACCATCTGGCCCTGTCTCATAGCAAACCAGCCTGCAGGATGAGACACACACACATCCTGTACTCACACACACACACACACGTATGCACAGCGCTGGTGTACCTGGTGTCCCCTCTCTGCTCGCTTCTGTTTTTGTTTTTGTCTCTCAAAAACTGACATGCTTTGGCTGCGAGCGACGGGAGGCATCAGGTAAGGGAAGAAGAGAAAGCAGGTACGTACACACACACACACACACACATTCATACTCACGTGTCCACACAGACACAGACAACATATGGTGATTGGGCACAGTGTTGTAGTCCTTAAGTGGTGCTAACTTGACCCGAGGCAAGAAAGACAGAGAGGGAGCGACGGGGAGAGAGAGGCAGAGAGGAGGAGGAGGAGGGAGCTGGTTAAAATTGCTGCAAATTATTGATGCACCGTTACAGATACCTGCTGGCACAACACGACTCTCTGTCTCACACACACACACACACACACACACACACACACACACACTCACACACACACACACACATGCAAACACATTTCATCCCCTAACTTTGGTTTATTCCTAAAAAGCCTTCACACTGTCAAGTTCTGATTTAAAACAACCTATCATCCTTACAAGTCTCCTCCAAAAAACTCTAATTAAAATTTATTCCGCCGCCATCAGCGACTTGTTCATTATGCAGAAACAAAGGAAGGCTCTTTGAATGAGAGCAGAAGAAAGGCTTTTTCTGCTGTTATGTCTTTGGCCTTTGCCAGGGACAACGTGTATTGTGATGTTTCACACAAGATAAAATATTCATAAAAATGAAGGGAGCAAAGTTCCAGGGATGGCAGGGAGGTGGAGGGGGAGAGGGAGGAATGAAAAAAAAAAAAAATTAATGAATATGAGTAATCAAATTCGCTATCTCCTCCTTTTTTATTGAAAATCCTTTTTTTTTTAGTTAATTAGAGCCTATTACTATTCTAATTGGCTGAGTCTTACACGTCCAGTTCAGTAGCGTCATTATGGAGCTATTAAAGAAGACCCACCGAGATGGAGGAACAGAGAAAGCATAATCAACCAATCAATTAGGATCTTTGAGGAAAATGAGCTTTGCTACATTATCACGTTTGATCTTATGTCCTTGGTTTGGCTGCCACGTGTAATTTTTTTTTCTTTCTTTCTTTCTTTTTTTTTTTTTTGAATACATCAGCCAAATGTCTAAATTCTTTCATAGTGCTCTGTGCTGCTGTGATTAGCAGGGATGGTATAGCTCTTTTATTCTTCCAAACACACAGATGGTACAACTTAGTGATTACCTTTTGTTTTTTGTAATTGGTGCCGTATGGAGGTCAATAGATCCCACTTTAAAGAATTCCTCTTTAAATGATTTGCTTTCCACACGTGACAGCAGATCATATGTTTATTCTACTGTGCAGATTGTGTCAAACCCTATTGTGTAGGTTCAGTTTTCATAACTAAATAAGATAAATATGTTCATGTACATGTAGATTTAGACTTAGACATAACTGAATGAAATTTCATTAAAATCAGCTCAGACAAAGAAGTATAAACTGAAGAATATATTCGCTAAATATAAATATATCAAAATACTATGAAGTGCAAAAATAGTAAAAAGGAAAAGTGCAATAAGTAAAGGTTCATTCATCCACTGTTTAGCAGTCTGACCGATGGAGAAATGCTATTACAGAACCTAGTAGTCCTGCAACGATTATATACAACAGTTTTATCTAATGTGCTAAACCATCAGTTATTTAGCTCATAGTTAAAGAAAATGTTCACATTATGTCATGTGTTTTCATAATTGCCTTCCATATCTTCTCTATAATATTTCAGATTTGTTGCACTAATGATGTTTTTTTTCATGTGTTGTGTTGTGTATTAATGTATGAATGTCTGCTTTATGTGTCCTTTAAATGGCTCCTGGGGACAAATACCTTGAATTTCTTGAGTTAAATATTCTGATCTGCTCATTTGATGGATACTGACACAAATATCTACAAGAATTATTGAGCTTTACCGGTTATAAATAGTAAATTCTCACTGCATTGTGAGGTGTGCAGGGCGCTGGGTACTAATTAGCATTTTACAGTAGCATATACTCATAGACACACAAAAGGCCATGACACAAGAGGTCAGTCCTCTGTATTTTGCTCCTTGCGTTCTCTGACAGCAGGTTTTATCGAATTGTTCTTCACAAAGTGCAAAGTTCTGAATTTTAAACCGAGAAACAACAAGTACTCTAGACTCTTTTTTTCTCCTTTTAAACCAGCACCAAATTATATATCATTAGGAAACTCTAACATTAAAATCATTTTTTTCGTATTATCCATCTGGAGGGCCTCATGGGCATAAAGTAGTTGTGAAGCTTATGATAATTCGACCAAAACAAATCTGTTTAGGAGTTTGCACCATGTAAATTTTTGACACTGCACAGGTAATAATTAGAGAATAAAATCAAATGCACAATGCAAAACACTGATCATTAGTCGGCTTTTTGTTTTAAATATATTCACACAGCGTGTTCTGCTCCAAAATCCACAGGGCGAGCGGTGCTGCTGTAGTTGTGCTGAGACTGTATCATGTGGTTTGGGGAGAGTTTGTGTGTTTGAAAGTGGTGAACATGGGTTATATCTAAAAATGCACCTCATCTCCCACAAGATGACTCTTTACTGATTTCATCATTGTTGCACCCAGGTATGCATCATACAGGCGTGACAACACCATATAAGGATATTACAGTGTTTTACAGTGTATTCATAATAAAGAACAAACATGCAGAAAAGGAGAGTGTGAAGAGAATGTTGGAGGTGGAAGAAGGAATGGTTCATTAAGAAAAGCTGCAGTGTGATACATCAGTCTGATACATGACGGCTACTGTGTTGAGTTTGTACTGAAGCTGTCTGAGAGAGAGAGGTATTGATTCATTTGTTTCATGATTCTGGGCGATGTGGCTTACGCTGCCATTGAACTGCACTGCAATATACAGAGAACTTAAATCTTAAATGAATGGATAGAAAGAAAAGAAAGAAGAGGAAGAAACACCTGTTTGTATAATGGGATCCAACAGCTCCACAGAGCGGCATCTGAACTGATTATGAAGTTTAATCAACTCCTCATCACTTTAATCTCCATGATGGAGAATTTATTACATGACTTTTGAATTGGTTTAATTTCACCTGCATGTTTCTAATAAACTGCCATCTGAGTGTATTTGTGTGCAGGTATGAGTGTGTGTGTGTGTGTGTGTGTGTGTGTGTGTGTGTGTGTGTGTGTGTGTGTGTGTGTGTGTGTGTGTGTGTGTGTAAGTGCTGTAGTCATTTGTTGACTTGTGTTTCTGTCTCTGAAAACCAGACACATTCACATTTTTCTTTCTCAGGTGTTTATACTGTCGTCACCTCTGAGCAACAGGATTTCTAGAGTTTGAAGAAGAAAAAAAAGTCACCAATTTTGCCAAATGTTGTAAAAACATGTTTTTCTTTGTCATTACCGGTAGAAGACAACAGAATGCAACACTAGAAAACAATAAAACAGTGAGGATGTGGGATTGTTTTGATGTTTGCAATCAAATTAGCATTTTAAGAAATTATTATAAACTGACTGACACAATGAATATGATGTATTTGCAGCCCCTGAGGGTCTGAATCTGTTGTTTCATTGTTTCCCATGTCTCATGTACCAACCATGGCTGTTGGCCCGATGGCTGTGGCCCTAAATGAAGGCAGACCCTCAAAATGACAAACAAACAGACACATAAAACTCATTTTGAATAAGAATTGGTGGGAGACTTGTATCCGATCTGATGGAGGATCTTTTCTTTTTGTCTGTACGCTCTCACAGTCACAGTTAGGTGGTGTCCACTAACTCAGCTGGAGGTGTCCTTCCACCTTCTCTCATTTAACATCCACACCAGCTTCCTCCGCGGCTTGAGGACAGAGAGGATATTATTTGGTGAAGGTGATGAATTATTAGATGTAGGTCACCAAAGTATCAGATTAGCGGGAGCCATGTGTGTTCACTTGATATTTGCTCTCCATTATAGTGATAAAAACCTACAAGGTCAAATCTGGACTTAAGCTGAAGCACGGCGAGTTCTGCGCCGCTTTACACACATTTTGGAACCGATCAAAGGAGAGAATTTAAGCGCAGAGACAGGAGAGAGAATCATAATGATTTAGGCAATAAATTTCAGCCTGCTGAAAATTACAGCGGGCCCGAGCAGCAGCAGCAGCAGCAGCAGTGGCAGAAACAGCGGCGGCGGCGACGGCGGCCACAGAATCTGTAATTATCCCTTGAATTCAATAAAAGCGAGGAAGAACAAAGAGCGAGGAAAACAGTTCACTGGTAAGTAAAGCGGTTTTGTGAATTGCCGCTACACTAGTACAGGATAACACCAAAGATAATAGCTTCGTCTTCTTCTTCTTCTTTTTTTTTTTTCTTTCATTCTACCTGAAGAGCAACTTCACAGGGGTGCCACAGTGTTCGGAGGCAGAATCGATAACACTATCAAAGGGCAGAATCTCAACCTTAATGAAAGGAAAGAAAATACTGCAGGCTACAGGCACTGAAAGACCACTAGAGATCTATGCGAATCAACACGCCTGAGACTAAATATGAAATCAATTCATTACACCCTTTATTTCTTTCTCAAACACAGTTCGGCGCTGAGATAACAAATTTAGCTGCTACCTCCTTTATTTTCCCACTTCTTTCATTCTTTTTCCCTCTCTTTCTCGTCTTTCCCCTCCTCTCTCTCCCAATTAATGGAGAGACATGCAGTGGACACTTTCCAGCAACGGAAGCAGCATAAATAGATTAAATTGCAGAGGAGATTATAATTTATCATTTCTTTATTAAAAAGTAATGCGGGTGAATTAACTTTGAATTAAATTCTATTTGCATGGCATTACTGGAATCATCTGTGTAAATGGCTTAAAATCTCAAATGGGACATTGTTCCCTCCAACAGTATAATTGTAGAGAAAGAACTTTTTTTTTTTTTTCCCTTTTTCATCATCCAGGGAATTATAAGAGACCAGAAATTAATCTGAAACTATTGGAATAGTGTGAGAGGTGAGACTTTAATCACACCCCCCAAATAACATTATCACACTTTTCAAGAATATCAGAATGGTCTGTCTCCAACTGAGGATCTTACACATATGCACACACATGCATCTATCTATCTATCTATCTATCTATCTATCTATCTATCTATCTATCTATCTATCTATCTATCTATCTATCTATCTATCTATCTATCTATCTATCTATCTATCTATCTATCTATCTATCTATCTATCTATCTATCTATCTATCTATCTATCTATCTATCTATCTATCTATCACAGGAGATGTATCTGGTCAGCACACTCGTATTGCACAACTAGAAACTCAGGACAATGTTGCAGCCATTTGCTGTTTTTTTATTTCTGTAAAACTGCATTTGAACTGAAGTATTTTGTCTGTGCTGGTATTCAGAGAGGCTGACCAGACATTTATTTTCCTCTACAACACATCAACACAGACCAGAAAGCACCAGTTACCATACAAAACACCACAAGAAAGCAAAGGAAAGCTGTGATGCAGGTTAGAGTCTGTTCTATTTAGACACTTTGGCGTCTTCCTGGGGAACTTATGTCGACTAAATAAAGGAGTCTCACTGGTGGGTCAGTAAGAGCAGCAGATAAGTGAAGTTAAATGAAGTTGAATGACCCCAGCATTGTAAAGTGTATGAATATCTGTGGAGAGATCAGATGCTTGGAACCACTTTACCTTGAATGCAACAGACACAAAAGAGTCAAAAAAAATATTGCAGTAATACAAACACAGCCTGTACCTCAGAGCAGCTCTCAAACATTTTCACATCAAGGACCCTTAAACTGACAAATTTGATAGGATCTTATCTCAGGGTCCATCATCTGAGAAGGGTTTTCTGCTTTTAGATTACAGATCATCACAGAAAGCGTTGGAGAAACCCATAACCAACATTGTCACACATTATGGCATTGTAGTGAAGCTATATAGTGAGAGCTTCTGTCTCAGAGAAACTGCACCATCCACAGTAGTCCAACTTCCTGCAGGTTCTGTGTGCAGCCTCTAGGAAGTATTCAGACCATTCACTGAAGTAAAACACAAGCCAAACTGTTAGAAATGTTTCATTGTTCACATTTCCCACATTTAGAAAGTGTGCCCGAGCTTTGGAACAGTTGTGTATGTTTTACATAAGTGAAATAAAGTATCAGCAGTGCTGTATGTACTATATAGAGCCAAATTGCACATACTTTATAAGGTCTAATGAGTCTTTCAGAACGCCATGTGCTCTTTGGCCACTTGGGCCAGTGCAGTGATGTTGTTTTGGTAAGCAACCGGAACCAGGACGACTTTTTAATTTGAAGAATTTAATTTACAAGAAAATCCATTGAGTTAACCTTTTTCTTTTATTGTATTTATTACAAGTTATTGTCTAGTACTTTGAAGAGAGACACTGCTGCTGTGCTAAGAAGTGCTGAGAAACAAACGTTAGCATTAGCCTCACTGCAACTAGAGCACCTGGGGAGGAGGTTTCCACAGCAACTGGCTTCTGTACTATTTACACTTACCTGACTGAATGTCTTATTCTATTGGTTGCTGCACTGAGCCAGTTGGGAATAATGGGGATGTTATCTGAAAAGCCACGAAAGGGCCCGTTTTATGCATAGTTTACCAGCCATATTTCACATGATATATATAAATTGGTCTTTATTGCAGATTAGCGTAATTAATGTGCAGCCAATACAAATATGTGTATACAAATACGTACTGTGACATTTGATCAATCCACAGGCAACTGGGAAACAGAGAGATCACACCATAAATCCAGTATAGCATGGCTGCACTGCTACACTAACTTTTTTTTTTCTTTTTTTCTTTTTTCCTTTATGGCACAGTTTAATGAAATGGTTTAAAAGAAGGAATGAAGTGAGAGACCACGGAAAGAGAGAAAGAGACAGACATTGATGAGCAATTTGATTGGCACATGACTCATGGGACATACCAAATGAGAGAAGACCCAGGGGACAGGGGGAGATCTGATTAGCTGGGCATGGTGAAAATGGAGTGTACCACGACTAATTCAAGACAGAGCAATGAGAGATTGAAAAATCGCCCAAGCCTAATACTCCACATTGCAGTTTTTATTGAAATTCAATACATCTTAGCAAATGTCTCCTTGCCTCTCTGCCTCTCTTTGTTTTTACAGTGAACTGTCACACACACACACACACACACACACACACACACACACACGGAAATTGGTTCATGAAACACACATCTGTCATTTAAAAGACACGCAAATACACACACAAATATGCACTCAGAGATTCACACTCTTAAGAATACACACACACACACACACATGCACACCGAGGGGCTTATTTTTCTCCAAGTGGAGTATGTTTTCAGTTCAATCATCACTCTTTGATACTGAGCCATTTTGCACATGCTCAAGGGCATGTAGTGAAGATGTGGAAGGAAAAGTGGGGAAACACACACACATGTTCCAACATACATCCACTGATTGTGATTGGCCTAGATGGTTTGGGTGTTAAGGCGGTAGTGCAATAGTCTCCAGCACAATGACAGAGCCAAGCCCAGCTGTGGTGACTATTGATATGGCTGGCACAGACAGAGGCTCCTCCAGGCCATAGCAGGCTTCAGCTTGAGTTAAGTGCAGGCTAAACTGGCCTGAGTGCAGCTTAATGCATGAGGTGTGACAAGGTTCAGCGACAGTCTGTGCGTTGGTTTTGTGGAGCAGAGCTATGTGGTGAATGTTCAGCTTTGTATTTGTATACATTTCTCTAACATTTATTCCAAAACGGCGCAAGAAGAAAAAAAAAGAAAATCCCCGTTGACCCAGATCACTACTGATCGGAGACAGAGACAATTAGCTTCAGCAGGTTTTGTGTCCATTGCAAAAGGAGTCTTTACAGACTTACATCACCTCATTGGTACTGCACTGTATTAGGTTTTGAAGAAAAAAAAATCACAGATTTTTCAGAGACATTTTTCCTGTTTTACCTTTAATCTCACTTAGAGATTGTAACTTGCACACTTGTTCACAGGATGCCTTGATTTTAAACATTCCCTAGCATCAGCACAGAAGTGGAGAAGACTGCCTTTCAATTCTATGGCCCTCAGAAGACAAATAACTTACAGAATTGTCTGAAACTTGATTTCAGACAATTGATTTGATTTGGATTGTGTATATGTATGTTGTTTTTGTAATCAGGGTGTCACAACCTGAATCAATAAAGGTGAAAGAAAGAAAGAAAGAAAGAAAGAAAGAAAGAAAGAAAGAAAGAAAGAAAGAAAGAAAGAAAGATGAAATCACATAGTTTAGTATTAAAACAGTCATTTTAATAATAAATTATCTAGCAAAGAATTCTAACGAGTCACAGGATATAAAATGCAGAATCCCCCTGAGTGTAAGTGACAACCGCCAACTGACAAACAACATTAAAAACTCTTCTCTGCCAGCGGAGCGGAGAGGCTGCCACCAGATAACCATCCACTGACACGGGACACTAATGAGGCTGGGGGCTCTGCAGAGTGTCAATGCAGGAGAAGCAGCTGGATCTGATGGTGTCCTGAGGCGCTGACCAGTTAGCAGACGTCTGCACCATCAACTCTGTTCTGTCCCCGACCTACCATGTCATCTAGAGGG
The DNA here is from genome assembly GCF_045865225.1 of Trachurus japonicus. Classification (NCBI taxonomy): domain Eukaryota; kingdom Metazoa; phylum Chordata; class Actinopteri; order Carangiformes; family Carangidae; genus Trachurus; species Trachurus japonicus. The sequence goes on along the minus strand of NC_140921.1, from coordinate 31,286,479 downwards.
CCCAGCGTCTCATTCCCAGTCCTGTATACGTGTCCATGTCGCTCATGTCCGTCCACCTGGCCGGTCAACAAATCAGCAATAGTCAGACCTGACAACATGACCAACATGATGTGAAACCTGACAGCCTGGAGGTCTGCCAACCATCTCTTTCTTAACTAGTGTTAAGAAACTAAAGAGACTGCGTTAGATCAGCAGAACTGATCCCAGGCCTGTGGAACCTGATGTCATATCAGTGCAGAGAGTCACAGAGAGTTCATTACATTACCTCTACTGTAACTGAAGTCATGGTTTAAGAACAAATTTGATACTTTAATTAAAGCAGAAGTAAGTGGAATATTTGTGTTAATATAAGTCTTAAATAGTTCTATCTTCCGACAGCGATCACTTATATAGAGTGTTTGGTTTGAAACACAGGTCTGTCAGTCACTCTGCTCTGCTGTAAGCTGAGGAGAAAACTTTCCTTGTATCCTACAACCTTTATCCAATGAGGAGAGAGAACGGCATAAAGGGGCGGTCCTCTCTGTGTGTGCAGCCAAGGGATGCGCGTGAATGTGGTGACGTAGGGACGAGGGCGGGGACTGCTAACTCGATCGGCTGACAGGAAGTTAGCCAAAACCACCAGATCGCTTACTTCTGCTTTAAGTAAAAAAAAACATTTGACTGAACATTTCATGCACATGTAGCATGCTTTCGCAGAAATGTCCCTGACCACATTCTGATGCCTACACATGTCAACTCTATGCAAATGTAAATATTAATTTACCCACAATTGTGATTGGTTAAGACCGAACAGCTGCATGTTATAGGCTTCTCTCGGCCTTGTGGTTAGGACACATACCATATTCTGTGATCTCGGGTCAGATTTAGCCTTTGGGACGTAGTCACGAGGCACAACCGGCCAAAAATACTGAAAACAGACTAAATATTTTAGTCATATCTCTGTTACACATCCTGCCCCAATTTCATGAACATCCACTGGGACTGACGTCTTCCTTCATTGGCCGGTTGGAACTTTTCACAAAGCAAACTGTTTTCATGTTGTCTCCAACTCTGAGACGATGTAACTCATGTAACTCACACAGCCACTGACAAACACACACATACATACAGTACACACAGGGATAGTTGCAGTAACAACAGCCCTTCACTCTCTTCATACCCCCTAAATGCCTCTTTCACACCAAAAGTAAAATCTATTTTTAATCACCTTCCACAGAGAAAGTTGTTTTTTTTCCTGTTTTTATTATTAACTCCATATCTGCTCTTCTGTGTATTGTTTCCCCCTTTTTTCCTACTTGTTTCATCCCTTGCTCCTTTGCACCCGCTCCCTCACACACTTCTCATCTCCATCTGTTCTTGAATACTAACACATACTGTATATGCTGTATATATACACACACACGCAAGCACACTCAGGCATATGGACAAGTGCATGCAAAATCACACTCACTTTCTCTCTCTCACACACACACACACCTACCCCTAGTGTCTTGTCCTCCCTCTCTTCTTGTCTTTCCCTTTCATTCCCCCTCTCTCGCTGCATTTGCTTGGAAAATGTTTGAACTCTTCGGCTCGCTAAGATGTTGCTGAAACAGAATATGAATTAGTCCCCCCCACCCCCCTCCCCATCTGTCCTAATGCTGCTGCTGGTTATGCTTAAGATGCTCTGCCCCCCCCCACACACACACATCCTCACACCCAACAACCACCAAGCCCTCCCCATGCATAAATAATAAAACAATACAAAAGGAGGAGAGGCCCACTGTCGAGGCACACATGAAAGAAGTGCTGAACTCCGAGTCGGAATGACAGGATTCAAAACTTCCTCAGAGATAGCGAGTGAGGGTGTGGTGGGGAGCGGGGTGTGGGGAGGGTGGGGGGTGGGGGGAGCTGAGAGATGAAATGGAGCAAGTACATGTGAATATGTTTATGTAAGACTGTCCTCCTGCACAAAACAAGCCCGTAGGTGTGTGCTAAAGCAGCTCATTACGACCCGCAGTTACATTTTATTGCATGGCCGTACGAGGACACATCCCCCCTCATTCGCTGAAGGACATTAAGTGAGTGGTAAGAATGTGATGTCATCAGAAAGTGTCCAGCAACCGTAACCCTGTGGGTGATCCAGTCATCGGCACTAAACAAACTACAGTGTTGGGAGGGTTACTTTTAAAATGTATTCTCCTACAGATTACAGATTACATGTCCTAAAATTTAATCTGTAATGCAATTTGGATTACTCAAGTAAAGTAATGTATTCTGAACACTTTTTGGATTACTTTTAGAGTACTTCAAAATCGCCTCCTTGAGCACCTTTAAGTGGAACACTGAATTTGCTTTAGAGAATTATCTTACACATGATCTTATATACTGCGGCTCCTTTAAACTGAAGTATTAATACATGTGTTTGAATTTGTCACAGTTTAATTTGTTATTGATCATCCAGCCATATTTAAATGATTTTTTTAAATAGCCAATCACATTAAATTAGTAGACTTAGGCAATATTAAAACTGAGCAGCTTTCTCTGCTCTACAGTCCAGACTACAGCCTCTGAACCTTTTATACTTATGCAGAATACCCTCGAAAAAATACACCATTTAAAATAGGTTTTGTTTGTGAGTGTATAGGATAAGCAACATGATGGTATCTTGAAAATAAGCAGGAGCTACTGTTAAATCTGTAGGCTAACTCTAAAAATGTATTTAAACTCACTTCTCTGCTGAAGTCGGTGTGGTTTTGGAAACAGCGTGACGTTGCTGTTAAACCAGCTCATTATAAACATGACAGTCCAGGATCCTTTTACTGTAACAACGTGCTTTATTCATGTTGTTTACCACAGACCGGACATTGAAGAGGAATATGCTGGGCATCCTGAGAGCGCCATTACCAAAATGAAGCCAACTTCAGCAGAGACGGCCGACAAGTTTAGCACTTAACCCTCCTTTCTTTCCCTGCATGAGAGCACTCTGGGCCGTCCCTCTCCCACCTTGATGGTTATAATAGTATCTATAGTCCCCAACCCTGCTCATAGCTCAGTGAAATGTTGAACGTATACTTTAACTATTTGCATAAAGTTACTTTCATAGAAAAGTACATGATTAAAAATATTAATAATTTTAAGTATGCAGTTTCATAATGGCATTTTTGATGTACTGTTTGAAAATTGTTCAAAAACTGAGCAAGTTGTGGTTATTTCAGTAGAACATGCACCATCGGCATCATGCTGTGAAGGAGTGAGTGGACCGATCCAAGCTGGCTGCCGTTTGACGACGCCGTGTCATTGGGCAGCAGCACTGGGTGAGTCATCTAGTCTTCTTATATATATATATATATATCTATAATGTCGACTCTCAACTGTGAGGTCGTCTTGTTTTGAGGGTCAGGAATGGTCACCAGTCACCTCCTCCTCCTGGTTTCCTCCTCCACAGCCAGCAAGAGCTTCTTCCTGCTGTGTTCAATGCAAACTAAACCTGACTGGAAATTCTATACTTCTTATTCCATGGTGCAGTTGGTTCAGTTAGGTTGACCTCTTGACCTCTTCAAACAACAGGACAAGGTCTGGCCTGGAGGTTGTTTGGATGGCATGGAGAGAAAATGAACTCAGGTGATGTAGCGTAGTGAGCGACAAGGTCCACTTCAGGGAGAGGTATGAGCTGGATACCGAGCACTGTTGTTCTCCCAGCCTTGGTAGTGGGAGTTGATCAGTGTGTGGACGCTTATACACTCTGTATTGCATTTATCTTGAGGGATTAATTACTGATAGCTGGTGTTTGGAGGAGCTCTTTCAACTCTGTCACCTGCACTGATCTGGTGTTGTGGTGACTTGTATTAAACTTGACAACATGTGATCAAACGGCACGGCTCAGCTCTGCCGTCATGGGTTAGCGGAGCCAGTGTTTTTGGCATGAATGGATTCATACTGGTGTCACTCATTTACCCAGTCAAGGTCAAAGGCATTTAATTCACAGTGCAGTCAGACGCCCGATCAAACATTTGGTTTTAATTGTGAATGAAGTGACTAATGATCTCTGAAGACAGGAGCAACATAGTCGGAATTCTCAAATGTAAACTGGTATTGTAAAAACGTTAAAGGGATAGTAGCATTTTTTTAAAGTGGGGTTGTATGATCTACAAATAGCCCCTAAGTACTTTAATTGCAGTAGACTCTCTGCACTCCTCCCGTTAGCAACGCCAGCCCATAGCCCTGCCCAGAGATTCCTACAACATACAGTGTTGTGAACAGACCCAAATAAACAGTTTTACCTGAAAAAAAATACACAGTTCCATTGTTTGCTTTAATATATTTTTTTCCAGCCCTTTAAAGTGCAGGAAAAACACAGTTTTTATTTGGACCTAACCAACTCATGTATCCCTCCGCCCAGGGTTAGCGCCCGCCGACCAGCAGTTGGTTAGGTCCAAATAAAAACTGCGTTTTTTCCTGCACTTTGAGGGGCTGGAAAAAATTATATTATAGCAAACAATGGAACTGTGTATTTTTTTTCAGGTAAAACCTCTTTTAGGCCGTGAAAATAGGCTGTTTCTTTGGGTCTGTTCACAACACTGTATGTTGTAAATCTCTGGGCAGGGCTATGGGCTGGCGTTGCTAACGGGAGGAGTGCAGAGAGTCTTCTACTGCAATTAAAGTACTTAGGGGCTATTTGTAGATCATACAACACCACTTAAAAAAATGCTACTATCCCTTTTAAGCCTCATAATCAGTGATGTGAGAACACAAGAAAATAAATAAATAGAAGAAAAGAACACTGTACAATATGTCAATCCCTGTCCCCCAGACTTTACATCCATATACAGAAAATATAATGTCCATGTACAATTAACCAGTTCCCTGAATATGTGTGTGTCAGTGAAAAGTGGTCTTAGTGGATACAAAATGCCGTCACACCCGAAAACCACATCCACACTCCCACGTGTACTTAGGTGTAGTTGAGGACAGATTTTTGGTTTTGGCCACTGCGTAAATAAAACAGAACTAAACAGACCATAAACCAGTTCAGTATCAACATATGTGTAGCAGATCCTCATTGTGTTACAGTAATACCAATGTAATTTGTAGCAGACAGGGCTGAATAATTACAGGATTACAGCCAATATATTTTAGTTTATAAGAGGCCTTAGTCATCGGTTATCAGCACTGTGTTTATACACACTTTAAACTGCCTGAACCACACAGACACACACACACACACACACACACACACACACACACACACACACACACAGACACACACTTACAGTGAGAGATTAGTAGTCTAGTCTGATCAGAAATAAATGCTTCCCTCACATGTTGTTTTTCTTCCTTACTCATCCTCTCCTCCTTTCACTCCTTTTTCTCATTCTCTCCATTCTCTTATTTCTTATCTCATCCTTTTCTTTTCTTTATTTTATATTTTCCTCTTCTACACAGCTCATCAGTAATCATAAGACATCAACGTTTCCATTGATATTATGGACATAAAATTCATGTCTATTTCTGTGTTGACTTTCTATTTTTCACTGTTGCCCATCTTTTTTTCTTCTACATTTTATTCAGCTCCTTCCTCGTGTCATCTCAATTTCCCCAGGTCTCTCTCTCTCTCTCTCTCTCTCTCTTTTATGAAGTCTGCATATGTATTAAGAGGGATTTTGTTGTCCCTAGACACCAATTTGCATAAAGTGGATGCCATCATCAGTTCAAGAGAGGCAAATTATTTCCCTGGCAACATCACACTTTCTCCTTATTTTATTATTTATTAATTTTTAACACAGTGCAAGCTGGGGCTTGTTAGGACCATTTAGCCAAATATGCTAAATATTGCTCTCCTTAAAGCGCCTTCATCAATGAACAGCGACAGGGGTGGGCTAGTACCCAGAAGAAATTATTGAATTAAGGACTCGGTCAATCGTTTCCCCCACAATTCTCCCACAGCCGTAGCTGCAGCCTGCCTGTGTGCACACTGTCCGCTTTCAGTGAATGTGTGTGTGTATGTGTGTGTATGGGATTGGGTGAATGTGCTTTTGTGATTTATAGCAATTCAGTTGGTGTGTTTATCATTTAGAAAATGTATTATTAAAAATTGGAAAACTGATTATATGAGCATATTGACTATGTGGACATCTACATATTACCCATATGTGATGGTTTAAACTTGTATTCCAAAAAAATAATGTACAGACATAATATTCTGGTTTTGGTTAAATTAAAATAAAACCATATGCACTGTTCTGATGCTGTGGGTCTCAGGCCAAATGCTCTATATATAGATACTGTGTCCAATTAACTTAAATATGAAGCGTTCACCTGACACAAATGCCAAAACAGGTCTGGAGCAAGTCCTCCATACTAAAAAATGATCAGTTGTCCTCACCCCATGATGCATATCACTGTGTCATCTAATAGGACACCTTCTGCACAATAATAAACATGGAAATAACCTTACAGTTTGTGTTTCAAGAAAGGCAATGGTTTCTCTTAAAATAAAGTTAGAGGATCTGTGTGTCATGGTTATGTGGTTAAGGAGAGGCCAATAAACTTTGTTCCTGTTTTTTGTCACAGTCCATTCACCAGAAATCTCACCTCTTATGTCATATTTACTATAGTTACTATAGGGTAGTGTTTGTCAGACGTCAGTGACCCCTAGAACTGATACAAATTAGACCCTTTTTTTTTTTAGATTTTTTCTCAGGGTTCCCCAGATTTCATGTTTTGTTTGCACAAAGGGTTGAACATTCTGTCATTGTGTTTTCTTATTGATTAAATTGAAATACAGTATCTCTTTATTTTTTATTTTCATTTTATTTATTTATTTGAGTATTTATTTTGAGTACCTTTGCACTAGAGATAGTCCAATAGGTAATATGGCCAATCCTAGCTGACATTGGTTTAGGGGTGCAGTCCCTGGACAGGTCTAGCTGAGACAGAGAGGGAAAACCAAGGAGAGGAAGTCCCAGTGAACTCCTCCACACAGACAGACCCCCAGCACGGTGCTAACCACTGCACCACCATGCTGCATCCCTGGTAGAGGTCAGTTAACCATAAAACATAACAACAGCTTGTAAAGAAGACTGCTTGAAGATGACCTACAGGGTTGTTTTCTTAGGGGAGGACGGTGTCACTGGATGACTGCTCACTCCCTCTGACTGTTATGAAATCATTTACCAGAGTGGCTCCTCTAGAGTGGCTAAAATTTGGTGACTATAATGGATCTAACTGTTCTAATTGCTATCATCTATCTAACATACGTATAGGCCCACCATCATCTATCATCAAGATGAAGACAATACTGGACAGCTCTTTACACCCTCTCCATTCACTGATCCCTGGACAGCTTTATTTCACATCATGTGTAATAACCTGATAACAATTCTTTACTTCTGTACACAATACAATCTGACCAAAATTATTGTAAATGCCATGTATGTAAAATACCCTGTGAGCACACCAATGATTTGGCATAGGCCAAAAAAGCACATGTAACATTATCAGATTTACTTTCATTTCAGCAAAGGCTCTGAATCAATGCAAATCCAGTTTTCTTTTTTATGTGGTCTCTAGGCCGCAGCTAATGCTGGCAAGTGACATCACATAAGGTGATTTATCAGACTACACACTAGCTCCCACTGAAAACAAAAAAGTTTCCTACAGTGTTTTTTGATTCACCCCCAATATCAGTAGAAGTGGTGGAGTCCCCTCTCACCCAAACTGCTGAAATTGAGTCCCAAAAGTGCACATTCATTAAAGTTTTAATTAGATTTGACTGTAAAATAATCTGAAAACAGATACATTAGCAGAATTGATACAATAATCAACCCTGAAGAAAGACAGGCAGAAGTAATGAACCACCCATTCCCAAGAGGGGGAAGAAGAAAAAAAAACCCTTTCCCCATGTCAGTGGGCATCTATCAGTATTCTACTGTCTCATTAGGAGCAATGATGAAGGTGCAAATGCCATTCCAGTCGAACCTCTTTTACTACCTCTATTGGACAGACAGCTTAACGTGACGTTATTTAGAATTAATGTAATTCACTGAGAGAGATCTGAGGTCCATTGTACCTTAGATATGTCTTCTTTTGTCTAGGGCCCAGAACAATGCTCTGTCATTTTAGCAGAAGCTACTATGATTAAAGCACTCTGACAATAGACGGTGTAATTCATTTCATCATTAGGGACTGCGGACTGGGCCAAGAGACACGAGAGAGTGGATTATTGAGGCTGCATGCTAATTTAGCCCAGTGGAGAAGACGGACAGCCAAATGGCCCTGGCTGAGAAATATCACTAGGAGTTGAAACTTCAGAAAAAAAAGAAAGAAACCAGCTTTCTTAAAAAGATCCACCACACCGTGTTAAGCGTGCAGTGGAAAATCATCAATCATACGACCAGAGGGGATTTATGAAGTGTAATAATGGAAATAATCCACAGTGCTCTCCTGGTGAGGAATGGTAAAGGTGTATGTTTCAACAGGGAATGACGCCACAACACAGTAAGAGCGGCGCTTCTGGTTTTTGAAATAGTCCTCCATTACCTAACAATTGCGCTCTATTACTGTTCTTAGTCACAAGAGATTGGACACTTAGCCTCTCCTGAAGGCCTGCTTCTCATAAGTGTCTGAGCAGAGCTAGACGGTGCCATCTGAAGTCTTTCATCTTCAGGGAGTGCCTGGCACTCTCTCTAAGCTCCCAGTCACTGCAGGAATACCACTCCACGTGTTTGCCTATAAAGTTACATGCCCATTAGGGCCACCGCAGAAGTGTGCAATATTTACCGTCTGGACGATTAGGAGTAAGCCTCAAATAATATCAAATTCTGCTACCCACACCAAGAAACTGGGTGCTAGCATGAGAACAAAAACAACCTCCAGTACGCATTGACAGTGGGGGCCAAATTATGACAGAAATGCAGCATAGGTGGAAACTCGGTGCGTCGGGAGCTGCCAATTCAACTCTGAATGCACTTTCTTATAGCTTTTAAAATTCTCTGGACACAGCAGTGAGTGTCAAGTAACGTCATGTGGAGGGAGTTTCATTCAAATGTCAAGTGAAGCTCAGATACTTGTAATTGTAAAGGTTTGCATGTGCTGGAAAAACTGTAAAGAGTCTCCTGCTTGACAATTCTAGTGAATGAGAGTATAACGTGAATATAAATAGATTTCCTTCCTTTTCTGTTTCTGGGACTGACACCTATTGTACCTGGAAACTACTGGAGCCTCTAGGACAGTGACGGGGTGACTGGCACCAAAAACAGAGGCCACACATTACACAAACATTATATATATCTACCGGGCTGCACCATAGCTTATGATTGTAGGCAGCTGCTCTACCAAGTGAGCAATACGATGGGGGGCAACCGTCATTCCGACATCCCACCAGTCCGACATAGGCCTCTAATTGTCTAAATGGCAACACTTAGTTTTCTATCAAACGTCCCATCATTCCTTTTGCCTCCTATGGTCGCTAAGTTTAGTAAAAAGAGCAGGTAGAGGCTAGACAGGCAGACTAGTCCTCTATCAGCAGGGAGTCACCTGTTGAGTAACGCACATTTACTTATATTGAAAGCCTTGTCGGAATGGTGGGATGTTCGCATGTCGGAATGGTGGGATGTCTAAATGGTGGGATGTCGGAATAGTGGGATGTCGAAATGACAGCATGTAACCCAATATGCACAATACGATATCACTTGAATTACCATTTACTGAGTCTTTTCAGAGTTGGCCGGCCGTAAACCAGGCAGCCACAGCCCATATTTTTATTTTTTTGCGGCCACATCAACACAGCTGCATCCTCATGCTGCCGCCTTGGTCACATCTTCACCATTTCATCATTAGCCATTGTGCCATTTGCCCATACTGCCCTATGGCAGTGGTTCCTAATCTTTTTTGGCTCGTGACCCCATTTTGACATTACAAATTTCTGGCGAACCCTGATTATGTGCAGTCATGTGATCGTGGCCGTCAATCAAGAAGCGTCAGCTCAGATATTGTTATATTCTGTATTTTATTTGAACTGGATTTATATTTGAGAAAGTGAAAGTGTAGAATACAGTTGTTTAAGATTGTGTCTGGTGTTTTAATCATAATTTTTAAAAAGACTAATAATCAGTTAAACCAACACCAACACCTTCATATAATATTTTAAGAACTTTTGTGATGATCGACTTATAACAGGTTGAATGACACCGCTGTCATGGCCTGAAGGGGTCTGTGTCATTATGGTCTGTATCGCCTTCACTGGCACGAAGCAGCTTCCAGGTGGATGGTAGGAACCCCAGACTACAAATGTGCTGATTGCTTTACGCATAAGTCACTTCCCCTTTCCCCATTCCTTAAAAAAATAGAAGTCGCTGCGAACGCAAATGTGGGATTACTGCTATCATGACAGAAGCAGCAAGAAAACCAAATAATTTTTTTTGTCTGAGGAGAGAGGGAGAGTAACGGGCAAATTCCACTGGATGCGGAACGGCTGTAGCTCCACTTGGGCACGGTGTCGGAGCCGCAGCCGTTTCTACTCTGGTCAATGTGTGAAGCTTCAACCGGCTCCAGCACCCGGCAGCCCGCTGCTACACACAGAGCTTCTATTTTTGCTATACTACTAGACATTTCAGGTGACCCCATTTGAATTCCAGGCGACCCCACATCTGGTCCCAACCCCAAGGCTGAAAAACACTGCCCTATGGCCAGTCCATCACTGCTCTGGGACATTTATAATTTTAGATTTACTCACTGAGTCAACCTTGATATTTCAGCAACTTCTCTTCTAAACCCTGAAGTCCTCTTTTGAGAACAACCATGTCAGATTTAACAGTGTATCCGTTTGAATGGCTGTAGCACATCAACCAACTAGCAATAAGGTACTGTATGTGCTATATTATAAGCTGCAGACTTAAACCCCCTCTCTTCCTGTTATGGCCATACCTTTGTGGAGAAGAAAAAACACATAGAACTTAATGTATGAAAAACATGGCGGTGGTGTTGGTGGTGGGAACAAAAAAAAAAAGTTTTGTTCGACTGCGACCAAGCGCAAAGAGGAAAATATATGTTCTGCAAGGTGGGATCATTAATAACGCAGTGACTAGTGAATGTCGTGGGGAACAATGGCATTGTGTAGAGAGGAGATGACGAATCCTCCTCTCTTTTTTTTCACAGAGACGGCTCTATCTATTAATTACTTTTATGTCTTCATTCATTATTTCACACCAAGCCAACGCTCAGAGTGATTTTTAATCACCCGTGGCAGCACAGTTCACTTAGGAACTGGTCAAGTTTATATACGGAACCACGGAACGAACAGTGGCCTCAAGTCCTGAAAACTAAAACACTGCAAATGCGTGTTAATGTATTAGTGCAATTAATTGTGTAAACCTCCTAATGTTCACATTACGGCACATTGACATGTCACCAGGATCTGCTACACCAATATGATTTTACAACATTGACCTTTTTACTGACTTGTTAAGTAACTCACCCATTCATATTTCATTAGATGAAGGATTAAAGTTCTGAGTGACAGGTTGGTGTCAAAAAACCAGCGTCAAAGCTGCTCCTCAGAAACACATCATCTTTATTTACAGTCTATGAATGAGCAGATGAGTCAGTGGATCTGTTTTTGTCATCAGGTTGAACTGACTCTCAGTCAGTTGTAGGTGATAATAATCCAAAGTGAACAAGTCTGTGTCTCAGCGGACACTCGTACATATCTGAATACTGTTGAAGACTTAATCCGTTTTATGTCTTTCCACTTATTTTCCCCACTGTACGACTACAACTCCAAAAATTCATCATCCTTGTTTGATTTATAGGACAAATAAAAAATTGAGCGTTTTTATAGCGGTGCACACAGCCTTGAACAGATGAAGGCCCGGGCCGGGAGCCCCCTTCTTCTTGCCGTCCTGGCCCGGTGCAGCGTGGTATCTGGGCAGACATGGACAGACTGGACATGCTGGACGCGGGACAGCTGAGCAGCCAGGAGCGTCTGTGTCTCATTGGTTCTACAGCAGGAAAGACGTCTCAGCAGAATGTATGAACTGGAGATGAAGTCCTGGCCTGGCATCCAGAGCCCCACCACCACCAATCCTCTCCTCCATCCTTAACCCTCCACCCACTCCTTCCATCCCTCCCCCTCCCTCCCTCCCTCCCTCTCTCCCTCTCTCCTCTGCCCCCCCACCCCACCCCCCAATTGGCTGTGGAAGATGGCTTCAGTGAGTCATCTTGGGACCGAGATCAAAGGCAAATTACAGCCGACGTCTATGCAAAATGTAATATGGAAACCCCCCAGCTATGTCCTCACTATTGATTTTTCTCTCTCTCTCTCTCTCTCTTCTTCCATCTCCTCTCCTCTCGCTCCGTCCCTTTCTCCTCATTTCTCCGCTTCATTTTTATCCAAGCACAATACTGCACAGTGTGAAATTTGAAGAAAAAAAAAAAGGCCCCTGAACCCTCTTCCAGATGAAGCAGAGAAAGAAAACGAAGACAGAGGGATGGCGGTGGTAGTGCAGGAGGAGGAGGAGGGGGGGCAACTATGATTTGGCCGTCCCTAGTTATGCCTGTTTGCATTTAGAGTCCATTTTGTGATGTAAGTAGTCATGTTACTTGTGCCGAGTGCCACACAAGGCGAGAGTTTGATGTCAAAACGAGGGAGGGGTTGCGATGTGTTACGCCCAGGCCCTTTTCCCTCAAATTAAATAAAGTCGACAGGCAGCGCTCCTCACACGCAATAGTGTCATATTTGTGAAATATCAGGTTTTGGGGGTTAAGATGTAAGTGCGAGGCTAAATGGAGTTCTTCGTCAGATTACTTGCTCTCTGAAGTCACTCGGCCCTGCAGGAAATTGAAATGAATTGTGAAACGTTCTCCGTATAAAAGAAGCCTGTGACTTTTTTTCTTTTCTTTTTTTTTTTTCGAGCTGTGAATATGTGGAATAGTGCTGGAGTCATGTATTTTTGACACGTCAGCGTGTTCACTGACAAAGCGGCAGTTTCACAGCACATGCACACACACACACATGACAATACCCTTAAGTTTAGCCATACATGTAACATTTCTGATGTGTTATAAGGCAATGGGATAATTTTCTTTTCTCTTTTTTTTTCTTTTATGATGATTTTTTCAACGGTTTGCCTTCATCTGATTGTTGACAGACTAGAGAAACAAGGAAACAAGGGCAGAGAGGGAGAGATCTGACACGCAAAGGTAACAGCCACAATAATACACACCGTAAAGGTTGAAAACTCAGTTTAGTTACATTTAAGCACAAAGAGAATACAGTAGTAACAAATAAAACAGTGATGAAAAAAAACACAGACAAGGTTGAGGAACAGTCACAGAAATAATAAAAAAGCAACAATGACAAACAGTTGGTAAAGTTTTCCTCTACATTCTTCATGTCACCTGACTTCATAACTGAGTGGGTAAAAATTTGAGGAAATATTTTGGGCAAGAAAGCAAGAGAGAGATAGACTGTAGAGGAAGAATAAAAATGAAACTGTAAAAGTATATGATGCCCCTCCCACCCCCCTGCAGAAACCCCATTATTTTATGAATAAAACATATCAGGTAAACAAACAAATGACAGCATCTGCGCTAATTTCTCAATATGTTCGACTGAATCTCTTCTGGCGGGGAAAAAAAAATGGCTGTTGAGTGATGAAGGTGTTTGTAATTTGATAAACAATGTGCATATAGCTTAAAGCTGTTGATCTGTTTCATCCGCACGGCGACGAGCGGCACAAAGACTCAACAACGGAACGCTTTGTTCCCGCTGCAGCCTTTTGTAGGTGTAGCGCCGGCGCCTATTGAACTGTGGGTAAATATTTTCTCAAATGAGAGTAAAAAAATGCTGCGGGGATGAAATCCGAACGACACACCTGGAGTCCAGAGAGAGAGATATGCAGAGACAGAATGACAGACGGAGAGATTGAGAGGTGTGTGAGTGGCGAATGAGTGGGTTGGAGTGTGTGTGTGTGCGCGTGCATGTTTGTGCACAGCTGCATTCCCATGCACGCCGTCGACTCCCCTCCTCGCCTCGCCGTGTTTTTTTTTTTTTTGCTTAAGTGGATGCATGCTTTCAAAGAGTGTTTGTAGACCTGCACGCTTTGTGTTTGTGTGTGTGAGTTGCAGCAGCAGTGAGGGAAGGAAGGAGGGAGGGAGGGCTGTTGCAGAAGACATTAAAAAAGAAAAGAAAACCTTTTTTTTTTTTTTTCCATTTGAGTGCGAGTGCGGCAGTGCCAGCTTCAGTGCCCTCAGCCATGGGCACAAAGACGATAGTGACAACCCATTCATTTCCCTGACGAGCTGTCGCCTGCGGGAGGATAGGTGACTTCTCCCAAGGTTATTTATGGCATTGTTGATCTCTCATTCTCAGAGTCAGTCCTCTCCGTCACTGAGTCCCCCCCCCCCACCCCCCTCCAGGTCCCTCACCATCCCATATCCCAGCAGCATCCCTCTCTTTCTATTGCCATTTATCTGTCTCTGGCTTCACCTCATGGTGTCATTAGCCAGATTTGATCATTCCACATATTGATGAGTTCATGTTTATAATGGAAATATGCACGTCTGTGTGTGTGTGTGTGTGTGTGTGTGTGTGTGTGTGCACGAGGCTGGTTCAAGCTGTGTCTCGGCGATCTGGGCCTGCATCTATCAAGCATCTCGGAATCATTTACTTGAAAACTGACTTGCATTTTAACGACAACCTTGCAAGAGCTTCTAAAAAAAATATTCACTTAGTGGCCTCATACATTTTATTGTCCTCCACCCAGAATGTCTATTATAAAACCACATCCCAGGCAAAACGTCATGAGTTCTAAAACCTGGAAACTAGTTATAATATAAATATTTTGTTTTGAATTATTTGGGGTTTTTTTGCACGTTTTTGCTTAGGTGCTTTTAATGGAGTTTGGGTGTCCACATCACATCAGTCAAACCTGTCCTGAGCTTTAAAAAAAACCTGCTTGCTATTGTAAATGTCTTAAATGAGAATACAGAGGAATGTCGGGGATGTTCCACCTCTGTTGAGCTGTGGCTCAGGTGTTGGAGCAGGTCTTTCTTTAACCGAAAGGTCGGTGGTTTGATTCCTGGCTCCTCTAGGCTGCATGTCCAAGTGTCCTTGGGTGGGAATGGTTAGCTTTCAAGCACTGTGTCTAGTGCTGTATGAATGTTTGTGTGAAGGGGTAAATGTGACATACAGTGTAAAGCGCTTTCAGTGGTCCGGATGACTATAAAAGCGCTATCTTTTATAGTCATTTTATAGTGCAAGTCCATTTTAACCCAACCTTTTAAGCTTGGTCTCCTATAACTCAAATGACCAAGTCACAGCGTCGCCATCTTTCCTTACGTCATCACTCATGATGAGTAAACAAACCGTAGTATAACTGCTCCATCCCTGGCTGCAAGCCGTAGGCTACAAACGTCCAGAGTCTGATGAACTACTTTCCTTTCATCGCTTCCCGGTTGATTAACGTCCGAAGGGACATCGGGCCGTATTTCAAAGTAAAACGACATTTGGGTTAAACTGATTTGAATTAAGTTAGCCGACATTAGCTGCAACTGCTAATGTTAACGGTAACTTTATGTGACCGGCGGCGTTGAATCTTACCCCAAGTGACGACGTTAGCAAAGGCGACGCTGTGAATATGGCTAAATGCGTTTGTGTAAATAGCAATAACAGCCAATTACCAGCAGTGTATGTATGTCTCGGTCCAAACGTACTGAATTGACTCACTAACTGTAAACTGTCTTGTCTGTAACAACATCTATTGCACGTCTGTCCGTCCTGGGTGAGGGATCCCTCCTCTGTTGCTCACCCTGAGGTTTCTCCGATTTTTCCCTGTTAAAAGGGTTTCTACTAAGAGTGACCCGCTAAATGAAAACACGTGCAAACCGCAATATGTAAATGAGGGTTTTGCGCGTGGAAATTGTTTCCGCCATGGAGAGAGTGGACAGAGAGCTGGACGGACGAAGGGACAGAATGACATTTGATCCGATGCATAATGACAGCATGTGTGTTCATCTCTCTTGCGCTCTGTTTAGATAAATAAACACAAATCGCTACAGGGCCCAACTTGTCATATAGTGACGAACAGGCAGCAGCTGCAGCGACAATCACGCACCTATAATATGTGTGTGCCGCCCATGATCCAGTGGATTAATAGAGAGCTCAGGTGGGATACACGGATCTAAACGCTCTGACCACTGACCAGAGGGATCAAAGACGGGTGAAGGCAGCGGTGACGTGTCTCAGTCCGGGACCGGGACTGAGAGACGCAGCTGAGCAGCCAGGTGAGAGGAGAGGAAAGGAGAGGA
The DNA here is from genome assembly GCF_045865225.1 of Trachurus japonicus. Taxonomy (NCBI): domain Eukaryota; kingdom Metazoa; phylum Chordata; class Actinopteri; order Carangiformes; family Carangidae; genus Trachurus; species Trachurus japonicus. The sequence continues at coordinate 31,270,192 of NC_140921.1, read as the reverse complement.
GAGGAGAGGAGCGCACTGCAGGACAGACGTGCCCCGTGCGTAACGGCGCGTAAATGACTTTTAACACGGTTGAAAAACTGTTACAGAATTACCCAGACGTGAGGAAATGCAGAGATGTAAGATCACGGGGCTCTGACAGGTATCAAATCAATAAACGCATACGTTTTGGCAAAGTTGCATCAGTTAGTACATGGTTTTCAGACGTGGTGAATAAAGACGCAAAAACAGCCACCGCAATCTCTTCCTGGTTTGGTAAATCACATTGCACACGCTAAATAAATCGATTTGCATCTACTCCTCCCAGTATTCTGCATGTTCTGGCTGAAACGCCAATATTTACATATTCATCAAGGCAAACACGCTACATGGATCGCACGTGCTATTCTGCCCGTGTGAGGGACGCAATCCTCGGTGCGTCCGGTTAGTAGATCAGGTTCCACATGTGTTTGCGCGTGCAATCACGTTTGCACACGTTTTAATACACGCAAACCTTTAGTAAATCTGGCCCTAACTGTTTGTAAAAACGGGCTATACAAATAAAATTGCCTTGCCTTGCCTTGCCTAACTCTTCTTGTATAACTTATATATTTAGTCCTTATGTATAGAATTTGGGGATGAATAACAACCCATTTGTTGATCCTGCAAGCTAATTTGATGTGTCTGATACAAGTTCTGAGGCCAGACTCAGTTGGTTCAGCACCAGCCTATAGGTTATGTTTAAAACTCCATTTGGCTGCCTGACTTACATAAACTTTCACATTTTCAAACAGTATGTTTTCTTTTTTAATGTTGCAGAAAAGGCTAACTGATGGTTAATGTGTCTGTCACACAGAGCGACTCTCTGGGCACCATTAGCTGAGGCCACTGGAACTTCACCAGGCCAGATACCCAAATGTTAGCTTAAACTCTGGCACCACCCGGGAGCAGCTCCTATACTGCACAGTGCTGTGACCACCATGAGCAGCTGGGACCGTGATGTCCTAAATACCAGTAACTTCCAGACTGTTATAACCTGACGCCTACAAGTTAGTCCTGGTTTCTTATACTTTAAAGGTGTTTGATAAATACACATCCGATAAGCTTCAGTCAGAGCGACTCAGACTTTGGGTGCACTTCACATATTTACTTTGTCCAGCACTTATGCACACACACATTTACACACATTCGTAAAAAAGCACGGGCACACGCACTCCTTCACACTTGCTCAAACACGCACAATGCGCTGATAATGTGATTTAACCTGCTTTGGTGAGCTCTGACGGGTACTCGACATGATTAAGAGGCAATACGCCGTCACATACAGCCAAGCTAAAGACGTCTCTTTCTGCGAGTCGCTCCTATTTGCCTGCTCCTTAAGCCCCTCTTTGCATCTCTCTCTCTCTCTACATGTCTTTTAAGCACTTCTGAGGAGGGAGAACTTTACACACACATCATCCAGGATCCCCTCACTCAGACATAGGAGCATATCAAATGTCAGTGAAATAGGGAGTTCAGTGGTAATAAGGTGTTTTTTAAGGTCCTCTCTGGGTGGCAAAATGCTGTAAATTTTAAACTGAGTTCATCTTTTAGGCTTTTTTTTTTTAAAGTAAAGCACCCCCCTCACACACACACACACACACACACACACACACACACACACACCACCACCACCACCACCACCACCGCTCTCCTTTTCCTTAAGACTGATCATTATGTGCTTGGAATCAGCACTCTGCCGATGCTGGAGAAGTTCGGAGGCATCAAGGCAAAAGAGACGGATTGTGCGGAAAAGTGGCGGAGGTAAGAAGGCGCCGCTCGGATTCAAGCTGCTTGACCTCTCAGTTTTACATCCGAGTGTGTGTATCAGCAAAAAGGATTGTCGTGCGTCTGTATGGTGCAAACACACTTCACACTGAGCTGCTCGTCTATACATAACTTTCCATCTATGCAGACTTCCTCCCTGTCCAGTCGTTCCCTCCCTCAGTTTCTTTTTTCTTTTTCCTCTTTCCTAACTTCCCTCTCTTTTATTCCCGTGTTGTCCTGCCGTTTGCTCGTGGCGAGGCAGGAATCATCTTGTATACATGGCGTGGCGCACGATGTGGGACTGCGGTAATGCAAGCATCTGCTCAGGGCTTTTGTGTTCAAAAGATTCAATTAAAAAATAATTACCAAAAGATTAGTGGTAGTCCAGTACGACTGTACTGTTTGAATAGATGTTTCCTTTTCATCTGCTGTAATAATAGAATGCTTTTTTAATTAAAGAAAAAAGAGGAAGCAGATGAAGAAAAAGAAGAAGAGGAGGACGAGAGAGAGAGAGAAAAAAAGGCAGGCCCGCCTCAGTACACCCTGTCTGAAGACAAAGTTTGTTTGATGTGCAGCTAAATTAAATATTTTTTTGATCTAACAAATTAATTTTCACCCCCACTCCACAGCCCTTCCCATCCTTCCTATTCCCTTTTTTACTGGAGGAGATAAAGACAATTTAATTTAGATACCACACACACTCGCATGCACTCACACACAGACACACACACAGAGACATTCCCTTGGTCAAGGCTGATGAGGATCCACTACTACCACCAGTAAAACCACATCCTAGGTGGAGCTGGGAGTGTGATAAGGAGAAGACGAGTTCCAATCAAGCGTGCGGGGGGCTGAGTCAGGATGGGAGTGGGGTGTGGGGTGTGGGGTGTGGGTGAGCTGAGGGTGCTGTGTGTCCTGGGTGAAGACTGTCAGGTTGTCATTTTACACTTTGAAGACAACCTGAGCTTTTATTACTAATGCTGTTTCCTCTTAGAATGAGACTTTTTTCTGTCATGAAAACAACACAACATCTCTGTATTGGAATCATAGGTTTCTAAAAAAATAATTATAACTAAAACTCCTGCTGTCTATCAGGAAAAAAAAAAAAAAAGGTCCATGAGGACAAAATCAATAGATTAAATGTCATACCTGGACGCAAACTGATGTGAGATCAGACTGTTCCATCCTCTAACAGTCAGTACGTTTACATGACACTTGAAAAAAACGAAAAACTGGACAACTGAAGTGCATGTAAACACCTTAGTCCGACTGAAATCGGAGTTGAGAACTCCGATTAAGACACCCAGATAATGCGATTGGAATTCGATTTTCTCCGTCATGTATACACCTTAGTCGGAGTATAACTGGACAATGCATGTGCGCATGCTCCACAACCGTAGAGACATCACCAAGTGGAGCAGAGAAGCCGCCCAAAACCGGCAAAGTAAAGAAAAAAACCCAACATCAGCACCGAGTCAATGCATTTCACACAGCGCGACCAGCAAGAGTGTTTTTTAAAAAAAGAATGAGAGAGAGAGAGAGAGAGAGAGGAAAAAGGAAGCCCGTATCCTATTCTCAGCGCGCATCCAGCCCAGACTGACGCGTCTGGTCGGGAACTGCAGTTGAGAATTTCTTATTAAGCTACTAAGTTGTTTATATTCAGTTTTTTAGGAGGTGACAGAAACGTCAACAGGACAGGGGGGCGTATTAACCTGCTGAAACAACGGGTGACGCCGCATGAGGTGGCGGACCCTGTCAGTTATTCGGTTTTCTCAGTTGCATGTATATTGAGACAAGGACAGAAGTCCGACTTGACGCCAAAATCGAATTTTGAGCATAGCTCGATAAGCTCTGCATGTAAACGTACTGACTGTGCCTACAGCACAGGTTGAAAGAAGGAGCACAGACAGAATATGGATATGAACATTATAAAGAATGTAAAAAAAAAAAAGAAAGAAAATAATTAAGTGTTTATTTTTGCCTATGTTTAATGTTCAATGTAAAATAGTGCTAAAAGAGATGTCAAGTCAGACGTCAAAGCAGTTGAGGTCAGTGACTATTTCTGTTTATTCACTTCTGATTTCTCATGAATTCATACTGTATTTCCACAGAGTGCTCTATGCTGCTGTGACCTCTTGACCTTCAACCTCAGATCAGACAAACTGCTTTGAGTATTTGTGCTCTTAAATCTAAGATTTAATCCTCCTAAAAAAATGTCTTTGTAAAAGTGCTGTGAACATGGTTTTGTTGGGGCAGTAAAATGACTTTGGTTACAGTGAGGGCAAGGTGCAGGTCTGCTTTAGACACACACAGATACAATATTTATTCACATTTAAAAAACCAGAACGACCAACTTTTCATAACCAAAGTGCTTTTCTTACCTAAACTAAACCACAGATGGAGACTTTTATGTGAATCCAGAGCTTTGCTTTGGACAGCCAGGTTAGAAAAACATGGACGTGGACAATTCAGGTAGGTATAAAAATCAATAAAAGAAATGTAATTTGTCTGGACATGAACTGAACTGTGTGTGTGTGTGTGTGTGTGTGTGTGTGTACCTGTGTTATTGTTGAAAATGTGTACTAAAAGTAACCGTAAGTAATTGCACATGGCTTTCAAAAGCTTAATACATACTTGTAATAATATAATGCAATTCTTCTTTCTTTAGGGACACTTTGTTGAGCTATTTTGTTTTTCTCTCACAAAATCTTCCATTGAGGATTATTAGGGAAAAAAACTAACATGACGTTTGCTTTGTGTTATATCTATAAAGTGAATGCAAAGGAAAAAAATACAACAGAAGCAGCACTAGCACTTAATTTCTCTACCTATTATGTGTGTAACTTAGTGGTGTGGCCATATAAGGGAAATGGTTCTGCTCACTCTTTGATATATTGAAATACACTGCCCGTCCCAAAAAAAAGTCATCACTTTAACAAAACTAATAGGTGAGAGCTTCCCATTGGAAAAGTACTGCATGGATGATTGTTTCAGCTGGCAACAACTTATTTAACCTTAACTGATGCAGTCTGATTTCTGAAACAACCATGTCAGAAGACAAATCCTGTGGTCGTAGAAATATGTTAATCTGTTTCAGAAGGGTCAGATTATTGGCATCAAGCAAATAAAACATGTAGGGAGATTGCTGAGACTAAAATTGGGTTAAGAACTGTCCAACACATTATTAAAAACTGGAAGGAGAGTGGGGGAACATCATCTTCAAAAAGAAATGTGCTCCAGTGTGACCACAGAGATTGAGAATCTTTGAAAAATAAATTCAACTTTGGACAGAAATAAAATAATCAATCCAGACTTTAGGGGAAAAATGTGCTTGGCCGTGGTAGCCTACGATGCCTAGTGTGAGTGCGGCCTCATTTGCACACTTGGCCGTGACCACCAGACGTGTTTTCAGCGCTCTGGGCGTCTACTTTCCATTCAAACCCTATTGAGTTGGGCGCTCACAGCGCTCAGCGCCCTCGGCGGTAAAACGCCCTCGGCGCTTGCTTCTTTTTGTCGCGGCGCTCAGAGCGCTTCGAGTTGAAATCTGTTCAACTTTTTAGAACAGCGCTGCGCTCGTCAATGTCACTATTCACCGCACTGACCAATCAGAATCAAGAAGGTTCGGGACATACGTTACCGACAGCAACACAACCGGAGACGTGGCTCGGTTTATATCATGACCCACACTTGTATTGAAGGTAGGCCGACCTCAGGGTCCATGTCAAAAGCTGCCGCTAATGCTATTGTGTATTTCTGACACTCGTTGTAGTGCTTACATTAAACAAGGCAGGAACACGGAAGTTTCAGAGGACTTGTTTTGTAACCTAGCAACAGCGGCATTCTGACGAGGGAGAGAGAGAGCGCTAAGCGCTGGGAAAGCAGCGCTGAGAGCGCTGTCAGTGCTGAAAACGCGTCTGGTGGACACAGCCCCTTTATGGAGTGGGATAAATAAACTTGTTTTTTTGTGTTTGGGGTGGGGGTGCTCTTGACCACTAGTTAAAGGACAATTAGGAAGAAAAAAGAAATTGATTAAAGCATTGATGTAACTCCACAAATGCCGATAATTTAATGGTTGGAGGGCCCAGTTCTGGGACCCCTGCTCTACCATGGGCCTGGGGCAATTGACCCGTTATCCCCCCGGCTGGCAACGTGTCCCAGGTAGAAGTACAGCTGTATATTCCTTGTCTTTTGATGCTACGTAGCCAAGCTAAGCTAAGCAAGGCTACCAAAAATGAGCAAACTGATGTCTCAGTCTATCACGGAACCACAGCCTCACACATCTTAGCTCCATCCTGACAGTCTCCTATGTCACCAGCGTCAGGCCCAGCCAGTGACTTATTAGGTCAGTCCACACTGCACAACTCTGAAATCTCTCTGTGTCTTTGGTTACACCCCAAACACAACCACAACACTTTGTTATGCTACAGGGGAACAAAAAAAAAACACAAAACAGTTCAGCCCCCACTTTCAGTCAGACAGGGTGAGGGGGGGATGTAGAGAGAGAGTGAGGAGAGAGAGAGGCAGATGAGATGGGCAGACAAGGGAAGAGAGAGAGAGATGTCATTGACTCTGTGTCCCTGTAGCTTTGTTGCTGCCATGCTCTGCAGCACAGGACCTCAGTGTCCTCAAGCAGCGTCTCTCTCTCTTTCACACCCACACCCCCACACACTGTGTTTGCCCTGTCAGCCATGGCAGCACCTGTCAACTGCTGACCACTTCATCGGACGCCCCCTGAGAGCAAAGAGAGGGAGAGAGAGAGAGCAGCTCCAGACACACAGCAGGAGAACCAGGCTGACCTCTCTGTCCAGATGGGTCCACTCCCACTCTACAACACACAACACAGCCGGAGTCAGCCGGAGCAAAATGAAACAAACAAGGTAACATCAGGTACAGTAGGCTCCACTTTAACACAGCACAGATGCTGTTAGAAAGTCTCTAGTTTGTATATTAAAGGGACAACGAGGAGTTTTCTCCGTCGGCAGAACGAAAAATTCTGCGACAATAAGAAAGTCTCATATTAATGTGGATGAATCTACGCTACACACACTTGTTAATGGGCCCATTTTAGATAAATCTATGGTTTTGTCTCTATGGTTATTTTGTTATTATTAGTGGTGGTGGAAATGCTGGGCGAGCCGACCAGCGTTTCCTTACTTTCGGTTTCGTGGCGAGTCATGAGAATAACGCCACCGAATCGCCGTTTATGGTCGGAACTACGACGGTATGTGATCGTCTTCCAACCTCTGACTTTAATTCTTGATGAATGAAAACATGAGTCTGTCTTGCGCCGGTCAAAGAATTTCACGGTGCGCGGAGCCTCATAAATGTAGTGTGACAACGCTTCGCTTTTCCAAAACTCCTCGTTGTCCCTTTAAAAGCTTTTACCGCTGCCTGTGACTCCAGCACTGTGAAATTCACATACACTATGTTTCAGTATGATTCATCTGTCCTTCCTCTTACTGTGATGATTATTAAAATCAATGCACGCCTGTCTGGCACCATTCATTCATATGAACAATTGATCTGTGCTTTAAGAACAGATTGGAACTGACAAAATTGCAGCGGAGTGATTAAAAAGTTGGTACGGCAGCCTGTTAAAGACATGGTCAGGTAACTGAAGAGACAACTGGAGATGTTAGGATCCTCTGTTTGCTTCCCTCATGGTTTCCTGTGTCTGTCCTGTGTGTGTGTGTGTGTGTGTGTGTGTGTGTGTGTGTGTGTGTGTGTGTGTGCAGGGCCAGGCTGGTAGTATTTAAGACCGGTCTCTACTTCCACTCTCTGCCAGTTTGTTGCTAAACCCAGTGTGGTGAAAGAATGTTGGCTCTGGTTCTTTTTAACTTTTGCTCTACTCATACCCTGCTGTCCTCTGCCTCTGTCGGCCACCAACCTCCATTCCAGACTCCAACCTGCCTCCACTGTTTGTATATTTACCCCCAGCTAGCCCATTACCTGCTTTGTCCCTGGTCTAAGTGTCCGTCTATTAAAGAACAGTTTGAACTGATTGCGTCTGGACTGAGTCTGCATTCTTGGCAAGTCTAGTTCTGATTCCTCACAAGTCACTGCATACACTTTGAAACAAATACTTAAAAATACAAAATACACTAAAAATGAACATATTAAACAATATTAAATACATGTGTAATATTGTAAGGGTCGTTACATGGACAATATTTAAGATTGGGGGCATCATGGAGACAGTCTTGCTATTGTTCCTGGCTATTTTGATGGAAGTGCCTCAAGAACAACCTTCAAGGTTGTTTTTTTATTTCATTTTATTTAATTTTTCAGAAACATTTTAAAGCAGAAGTAAGCGATCCGGTGGTTTTGGCTAACTTCTTGTCAGCCGATGGAGTTAGCAGTCCCCGCCCTCGTCCCTACGTCACCACATTCACGCGCATCCCTTGGCTGCACACACAGAGAGGACCGCCCCTTTATGCCGTTCTCTCTCCTCATTGGATAAAGGTTGTAGGATACAAGGAAAGTTTTCTCCTCGGCTTACAGCAGAGCAGAGTGACTGACAGACCCGTGTTTCAGACCAAACACTCTATATAAGTGATTGCTGTCGGAAGATAGAACTATTTAAGACTTATATTAACACAAACATTCCGCTTACTTCTGCTTTAACTATTTGCATAAAGTGCACATTTGATGCTGGTTCTGTTTACTGATTAGTCTTTGTTCATTTTAAGACCCGTCGAAAAACAAAAAAAACAAAAAACAATTTTGGCTTACATTGTTGTTTGTCACACTGGGAGTCATTTCATATTTATTCTCATATATTTGTCATGTGTAAGGAGAGATCACCTTTTCACCTCACAGGATTCAGAAGGAGTGACCATATACTACAGGAAAACATCTAAGTGTCCGATTTTATACCTCAGTTTTATCAATGAAAATAAAGCACCAAAAATTAATGAGTCGTTACTAGTTTGTGCTGCTCGGTGGCTGATTCTGAGTTAATCAGGAACAACTTATGAAAGTGGTCATTACTCTGTTTCACAGATAATTATGAACTATTCATTACCTGGTGATTCATTAATGTAGTATAACCCGGTCTGCTCCCTAGTAACTCCTGATTATCTATGTGGTCTTCAATTCAGAGGTATTCAGGAGCTTCTTATTAATGGTTCATTAATTATCAGGTCGTTCCTTCTTCTTTCTTCACTTGTACCTTATTGTGAAGTGTTACCAACGTTAACGTCTTTGTCGTATGTTAGCTGTTAGCTAAGTTTCAAGTTAGCCGTTCCCCGCTCTTTGATTAGTCGCATTACTCACGTTGTCACTGTCACGTTGCACTCTTCTCCCACTGAGTGAATACTGAATGAATAGATTACACTGCTCTTTGGTCTGATGGAGCATTCATAAAACATCACAGGCAAAAAAGAAAACTAAGAGAGAAGAAAGCGTTGGAGCGGAGGGATTAGAATTTAGAGTGTTTGTGAGAGACGCGCGGCAGTCGTGGTATTGTTTACCTCCTGCTCGGGCTTATTGGCAGGGCTTCAGTTTTAACTAGGCATTGATTCTTATTTAGGAGTGTACGGCAGAGAGTGCAAGAGTTGTAAAGAAGAAAAGAAAAAGTGGATTTAACACAGAGGCCTTAAGAAATTGCCATTTCAATGTGCATGTGGAAACAGTGTGAGGTGAAGATGACAAGCAACTGCTCCCGTTTTATCATGTCATCTTTTGTGTGCACATGTGTATTTTAACTCACCATACATGTGTATTTTAACTGACCATACAGTATTTTAACCCCGGACAGGGCTATTGCAACTGTCCTTTTCAGCTACACCCCCACCACTCCTGGATGTTTATCTTTATGAATATCATAACACTTTACCTGTGTTTAATTTGAAACATTGATTCATAAGAAGATATATTTGTGGTTTTAAGAACAAAAAAAGCATGTCAGTGTAGTTTTATACCTCCTCTCTTTGGAGCTCTATGACAACAGGTCAGTCAGCCAATCAGAAGAGGAGGCTCTGAGTCTTTGAGTGTTTTCTGATGACTCGAACAAAAAAAATATAGATGCTATGTTCAGATGGGTGGAGCTTAGATTGAGGTTGTGACACATACATCTTTTATACTTGTTTTATATATATATATATATATATATATAATTATTTGTTTACATTTATTAGGTGACTAGACATTGATGAGTGCTAATAATGTCAATTTCCCCTGATGTAAACCATAAACCTATGAAGAGGAATTCATGCTATTAGAATGCATTCAATAGCCATAATGGACAGACTGAGTTCCACCTGTAAAAAGGGATACAAAATCAATCAATCAATCAATCAATCAATCAATACAAGTTAAAAACAAACAAACAAACAAAAAAACTTGTGTCCATGCTGGTCTCTGAAATGTTACTAAAACTCACTAACAAATGGTTGGAGGACATGCCGGTGGAGTGCTGCTGGTTGTTAATCTGTAAGAAGAAAGACAGAGCAGAGGCACATTTACATAAACAACATCTGTTTTAGAGCTAAAAATTTAGAAATTACACTATTCATCTCTCTGTTTTGTTCTGAGGGATCTGGGGAAGGGGGGGTAGGGGGTGGAGGGAGGAGTGGGAGAGTGGGGGAGGAAGAGAGAGAAGATATTAATTAAGCAGGGATTGTGCATTGACTCTGCCTTGTGCATAAGACAGAAGGTTAAACAAATGCCAGGGCAGCGGTGTCACTTCAAACAATGACTATTAGCTTTGGAATCAGCCTTGTGTCTGCCGAGGAAACACAGTCCTTTCAGACTCCTGATTGCCAGCCGGCATGGTGTGTGTGTGTGTGTGTGTGTGTGTGTGTGTGTGTGTGTGTGTGTGTGTGTGTGTGAGGTGATGGTGGCGGTGGTGGTGGTGGTGGTGGTGGTGGCGATGGAGGGGGAGGTCATTCCATTTCAATCTGTGGTTAAATTAGCCGAAGGCAGCAGAGGTTGAAAACACACAATTATTGGTGCGAGTCGGGCCGATGGGGACCGGCGAGGCGGGGGCAACGTTTTTAAAAAATGATAGTGATAGATAGAGGCGTTATTGAAAAGGAGGGGGGGGGTGATGGTGGACAGTGTGGGAGGGAGGGGAGGGGGGAGGGACAAGAGGGGCACACAGGTTGGAGGGTGTTGGAAGTTTGCTGAAAAGGTGCTGTCAGCGATAAGTTAAAGGACCCACGGCCATGTTTCCCATTCAACCTACAAACACCTCTAACATGAACAAAAACATATATATATGTATGGGGGATGAGTACAAGCAAATTCAAAGTTACATTATCATTTTTTTCTTCATCTTTACAGAAGGACAAATTGGACTAATGTAGTATAAAGAAACTACATAACGTTATTCTAACAGTGCTGCAGCATTAGATTGGGGTTAATGTGAGCTATCATTAGCCCAATTCATGTGAAATGGACATTACTGAATCATTTAACTGATTCTTCTACATGTGCCACTGTGGCATCCACTGTTATCTGATGGCCATCTGTATAAATAAGCTAATCATAAGATAAAAACCAAAAAAATCCAAATAATTTTGATTTGAAGTGGAAGAAAAATTCCAGTTTTATTGCACAGATATTTCATAAAGGCTCATAAAGAATCCTTTTTTCTTTTTTTGTTCATACACTCCTATAAAAAGATCTGATATTTCACCACTTCTGGTCACTATGTAATTTGAGAAAATGAGGGCAAGTCTTCACAATACAGCAAATTAGGCTAATTACTATAAGTTCTAAATGACGTCATTTTTCTCAGGAAATAATTACAGAATTATGAATCCATAAAGTAGCCTGGCTGAGACGTGCCAGTGCAGCTCACTGATCACACTCTTAACAGTTGGGACACGTTCATCAGAAATGCCCGCATGTGGAAAATTGTGGGAATCTTGTTGGATTATCAAACCGTGTTGGAAACCACTTCTGACCGTTGACTAGTCAGGAAAAATATGCAATGCAAAATATTTTATGGGGGCTTCAAGCTATAGCAGAGGATTGCGACACATCAGGGCGGCTTGATAGCGAGGCGTTCAGGGCCCGCGCCATCTGGGCTGATATGACCCCAGCAGTGAGTCCCCCTGAATTTCCTGTCTGTCTCTACTGCTCCCATCAAGTAAAAACATAACATTAAAATATAACTTTTAAATCCAATGAACAAACCGAATGGAGTGGTCTCAGACTTTCAGACCCTGCTGTATCCAACCATCAAACTTTTCCTTTCAGTTAAGTGACAAACAAAGCAGAACTGAGGTACTGTTCCAGGCTATTGAAGCTCTCTAATGTGGAAAACTCATTATGAAAAAGCCACGGGGCCACAGTGAGATGCCTACACAGATGCCAATTACCTACAACCTAACATGCTGTCTACACACGTACTTACACATAACCTATAGAGCGGCAGGAGCTGGCATGCTCGGAATAAATCGCCACATCAACATGACAAAAAAAAAAGGAGGTGGAAATAAACAAACCAGCAAAGCGGAGAGAGCCTAATGTTAGGGGCCTCTTTTGTATTGAGAGAAATTACAGAAGCGTTTGATTTGTGCGGAGGTGCCGTCCTGAACATATGGCGTTTTAATTCTTGCCAGTCTCATCTGGATAACTCGGCGGCCCGCTGAATCTCGCACCACCATCAGGGAAATATGGGCACAAGCGGAATGCTTAACAGCAAAGGGCTCCAATTTCCCACCTTAATGGGCATTCTCATCCCATTTCCCCCCCTCACTTCTTCTCTCCTTTTTTTTTCTTCTCTTAAATCCAGGCTTTTGTTTGTTTCTTTTCTTTTTTTATCCCTTTTTTCTCATTCTTTTCACTCCTCCTTTCCTCCTCCTCGCTTCCCTTATTTGCATTGATTTCCCCACTTAGAGGAAGAGTGGACTCAGAGGGAAAATAGGACTCCATCAAAACGCTCACACACACACACACCCACACACACATTTCCCCCACAATCCAAACACACACACACTAACAACCATAAACCTCACACCCACACACACCTCCTCACACACACACACACACACACACACACACACACACACACACACACACACACACAGACACACCTGACACATAGCAGAAGACTAGCAGTGAGCAGAATATGTTTTGCGGCTGTTCATTTTTTTAATCGTCTGATGCCTTTTGTGTGGGTTGACAGCTCGAGACGAGTGACTAATAAGTCCAGGCCTGGCACTGTCCTGCTGGGCTGAGCAGTCTCTTTACACACACACACACACACACACACACACACACACACACACACACACACACGCACACACACACACACACACACACACACACACACACACACACACACACACACACACACACACACACACACACACAGACATACTCACACACAAAAGAGAGCCCAGACCCTGAGCTTGGCTTCATATCCCATGCACACACACAGTTTCTTGCAAAAACACACACAGACACACACACATAGAGGCCCCTAATCATCCTGGTGTCTAGCACTCCGCTGGCGATCACCACTCCGCCACACTGCCATCATGGGCCAATTAAGTGGCCATATATCTGTCTAACAGTCTCCTCTGGCTGAATGGACAGTGGTGGAGTAGCAGTAGTAAGCCGCTACATGAGCCCACCCGCAGCTAGCAGTCAATTTGTAGCTTAAAGCCTAGTTGCCACAACACTCCAGCATTATTAGGACTAGTAGCACCATTGAGGATTCTTCTGTTTGTGTGTCTGCATGTGTGAGAGAGAGAGAGAAGAGAGGGAGGGAATGCTTAAAAGGGAGAGTTGTCCATGCTTTTTAGTGTGTGTCCTGGCATATATGCATCATTCTGTTGCTTTTATGCTACAGAATGACATTAGTGCCTGCATGTACATTTGTATGTATGCTTACAGTAATGCTTTAGTTGTGCATTTACTTACAATTGCATGTATGTGTGTGTGTAGCTCTTTTGAGTTTGTATATGGTCCTTCTGCGTCCATTCGTACATTCTTGTTTGCATGGATAAAAACTGACCCACCAGCTTCCATTTTATGGAAGAAGCAGTTGTTGATTCAGGGCTGTCCTGTCACCTGACGCCCAGACACTTTTCAGCCACAGCCCGTCCAATCTGTCCAATCTGTCCAACACCGATGCAAACCTCACAGCGACCACATCTGGCACTGTGTTGTAGGACTTCTGGGAGGTGGTGTGCAAATAACGGCTAATGGTGCGTTCATGTGTACGCCAGCTATGTATATCATTAGTTCTGAAATGAGACACAATTATCTGCTTTTAGATAGGAGGTCAAACCAAACTTGGAGGTCAGACATGCTATATGAATTCATTTTAATATTAAAAAAAAACGAGCAATGTGAACATTTTGTATGGTAGTTAAAATTACACTCGTAGGTAGGAAACAAAACCATTACAAGTTGCAATACACTACAAAGACAAAATACACAGATGAAAATACACATTTTGCTGCATAAGTTAAAAAAAAAAACCAGCCAATAAACCAACTGAGTCACAAGTGGTATGCTATTCCAATATTTTTTGTAATAGCATTGTGTGTGATGTGTTGTGCCAATAAGGAACCTCAGTCCCCTCTAGTGGCCGCCACTGTCACACCTCTGTTGAATAATTCATTTACACATATGTTACAGGTAGGTAGTAAAAGGCGGCAGTGGATGGAATTTCATGCTTAGAGCCAAGTCACTGCCAGGCCTCACAGTGTAGCCAGTGTGTATTGGATTGGTAGGTCACTACCTGACGTGATGGACTTTGCTTTTACCTGATAAGGTTAAACAGCAACTGAGCACACAACTGAAATGTGAATTCACCTCAACTGACTCAACCTGGACACAGCTAAAGATAATGGTTTTGACCTCTAAACTGTAGGATTTATCACCACAAATAGCCATGTGAAGACTATGTAGCTCAATCAGCAACATAATTAGATATTCTCCATAGTGTATTGTGTTGCTGATTTATTTCTATCCATTGCCCATTCTTTCATAACTGAGAGAAGGAAACTCTCCATATCCATTTCTTGTCATTGGAAAAACAAAGAAATGATTCTTATGAACAAGAAAAGTCAGTTTTTATAGTATATGAGTTGGATGAAGAGTGTCTGTTATATGATTGTGTGACAGCTCAGACTCTGAACGATCATGAGGTCTCACAATAAGTTGCTGTAGTTTTGACCTTTCAGGACTATTTCCCTCCTCCATGCACCTTGGAAGCGGCTGAAGTTGCAACGAAAATCTCTTTTCTGATTGACCTTTTTTTTCTCGTTGCTGTATGTTCATGAACTGCTGCCACAAAGCCTTGAGCAAATTCTTTTTCCTCATCCTTGCATTGACTTTCGGTGACTTCTTAAGTCTTGGCTGGTTGCCTGACAGTCTTGATTTTTGGTCTAAAATCCAGCATGTGGGGCATGCAGTGGTCTGCAACTGAAAACTTACCAACACCAAAACATATATCATTCTCCAGTGATGGAACAACAAAGATGCAAAGAAAAATCACACTGTCTGTAAAACCAATTCATTGACAAGTTGTTTTAGCACTTATTGAATCTGTCAGATATTTTATAATAGAGTGAGAAAAGTTCTCCATAAAAGTTCTCCAGGAGAGGAACTTGATGACTTACACTGGAAGGTAATGTTTGTTCTGGGCATATTTCCATATGCGTATAAGAGAAATTACATTGACGGAAAAGGGAGAGAGCAAAAGAGACAGACCACGGGAAGAGGCAAAATGGGAAAAGAGAAAGAAAAAAAAGAAAAGAAAGCAAAGACGAAATGAGGTAAAGCCCAGAGTGCTCTAGAAGTGATTATTCTAATTTAGCGGCTGATGTAAATCTAAATGAAGTCACGTCAGGAGTCGGCTGATGGACACAACACAATCACCCTGGGACTCCCCACCCCGATTCCCTTTCTCTTCTTTCAATCCACCTTCTCCATCTCCATCTCTGAGACCGCTATTTGAGGCTTCTGAGTGGGTAACCCCGGCAACACCACACGCAGAGGGGACCAACAGAGGTATTACTGTGTTTAGTATTGCTTTTTGGGCCGGGCGAGTAAGTGGGATGGGGGTGATGGAAGAACAGGAAGCAAGGAAGGAGGAAGTGCAGGAGGTTAGTGAGTCTATCTGTGCTCGCAGACAAACAGCGGCGCGCTCGGATTCTCGTCTGGGTCCCAGCAGATCGGGGAAGCAGGGACAGTCCCAGTGCCCGCAGATGAATAAATAAAGCACAAACTGTGTTTTTTTTGTTGTTTTTTTACACTGTGTGTGTGTATATAAATAAAAATCTAAATGTACTCATGCACATCTATCCTTAACTGATGACTGTAAATAATCAGATGAGATTGAGACTCATCATCAAAGCTTTAAATGCAGTGTGTAACTTCTGCCACAGGACAACACAACAACAAAAGACAGCACTTGATGACATAGTAAAGTGGTGTTGGATCGTGTTGTTGTCTTCTGTTATCAGCCTCTCCCACTCTGGATTCCTTCAGTGTCAGTCAGAAAGTTTTTACAGCCACGTTATCCAGAGATTGCTCCTCCTCCAAAACAAACAGACCAAGTGAATTAAACCATTCAATCTAAAGGACAGAGCATTTTCACATTTAAAGTCAGTGTTTCACCAACACTGGTCCATAGACACAAAGAATACTCTCTGCTTTCTACAAATGCTTCATGGAATCCATCCTCACATTCAACATAACAGCGGTTTGGTTCACTCAGCATCTCCCACCGAAACAGTCTAAACAAAATAGTCAAACTCAGCAATAAAATCATAGGTCAGGAACAGCCACTCATCAACATCTACAATACTCAGGTCAAGAAAAAAGGCACACAGATCGCTACAGACACAACACACACACTACACAGCAACTACAGCCTACTGCCATCAGCACATAGATACAGGTCACTCCCACTCCGGACAAAGAGAGCATCATCCAGTTTCATTCCCACCTCAATCCGACTTCTAAACACCTAACTCCCACCATAACCTTTTTCTTTTCAGTTAACCTGTTTTTAACTCATTTTTATCTTTGTATGTGTCTTTTTTAAAGGGATAGTTCACCCAAAATTGAAATTTGTCCTCCGTGGCTTCTCTGAGTTACAGGGGGTCTCGGCGTAGCAGTGCATGTCCATATAACGGTTGCAAATGGATACCAACTGTCTTCGTAACAAAAAGACACACCAAAAAACATCCAAATACCTCCATGCTGCTCGTATGTAATGTCCGTCTTGTATTGAAGCCCCGAAATGCGAAATTGTCCCGAAAAAAATTTAATAAGTCTATATTTCAAGCTTGTTTTGTAGCGGAAGCTCCTCTTCCTGGTCCGTCCAATGTTTTTTGGTGTGTCTTTTATTACGAAGAAAAGTGGTATCCATTTGCAACCGTTATATGGACATGCACTGCTACGCCGAGACCCCTTGTAACTCAGAGAAGCCATGGAGGACTCTGAAACTTCTCCCAGCCCTTAGTCCACATGAGGGTGAGTAGATAATGAGTGCAAATTTCATTTCCTGTCTCTCTTACTATACTATCCAATAAAGGCAAAAAAAAAGAAAAAAAGGGAAATACATCAAAATGACCAAGATGTAATATAAATGTATCTTAAAAACTGATCTTAAAATTGACAAAAAATCAATTCTTAGATCCTGGCAACTGTGTTGCTTATAAACAGGATATGATATCAATGACAGGTGAATTAATAAACACATAAATTAACTTCAATAAATCACAGATGTCTCCACTGCTTGAAATATTTATAACATTATAAGACCACAATTCAACAACCTATAGTAAGTTGTTATATATCAGTCTGGTTATTATAATTTTAAAGTGAGTTCTCTGTCTATTACAATAGTACCAGTGCAGAACCAAACCAACCAGCTGATGAACATCAATGGAAACCAAAAACACACAAGTCCAAACTAATCGATAACTATTAGATATGTAAATAAACCTCTGTTCGCTAACACATTCATCACAATAACTTCAAAGGTGATGATATGTTACATTGAGGGGTTGAACTCATGAATAAGATGCATGCTGTTTATATGAGTCACATCCCTGCTATACATTATAACTTCTGTGGGAGGGTGTAAGAGTTTAACACACATGCATAATGTATGACTCAGTGCTGTATTATGAGGGGCCGTACAAGCCATAATTCATTCTTTCACTCACACATACATACATTCTCCTTACACATACATACATTTTCACTCACACATACATACATTCTCCTTACACATACATACATTTTCACTCACACATACATACATTCTCCTTACACATTCATACATTCTCCTTACACATACATATATTTTCACTCTCATACACATACATACATTCTCCTTACACCATGCATATATTTTCACTCTCACACACATACATTCTCCTTTCACATAGATATATTTTCACTCTCACATACATACATTCTCCTTACACATACATGTATTTTCACTCACACATACATATATTTTCACTCTCATATTTATACATTTTCATACTAAAAGTATGTATGTATGTGAGAGTGAGAATATATGTATGTGAAAGGAGAATGTATGTATGTGTGAGTGAGAATATATGTATGTGAAAGGAGAATGTATGTAGGCCTATGTGTGAGTGAAAGTATAGTGGAAACGGAAGGCAGCATTTATCGTATACTCCGGTACAGTAGGTGGCGGTATACACCTAATAAGCAATGGTTGCAACCCGAAGGAAGAGGGAGAAGAAGGTAATTTAGAGTTTAATCATAAAATCGGCTCTAAAGGCTGTTGTTTCACCATTTAATTCATTTTCAGCTGCGTCACCTTTACTTTGATAGTCCAGAGCTGGATCAACGGAGCGTTTGTACGGAGGGAGAGATCAGCTGATCCGCTGCTGTTGACTTTCTCCGCCTACAGTTGTTCTCCTCACCCGTTGAGCTGAGCGTCAGGAGCTCATTTAATCTATATATTTTACTTTTATATACAGTCAGGGTCACACTGAAAGTTGTCCGCTCGCAGCAGGACATGGATAATCAGATGGTTTCACTTAATGTGGCCATGAATAAATTAAATTAAAATTTCGCCTGTTATGTGTTGCCCAAACGCAAGTCTTGAATAGGTCCACACTGTTTTCACATTTACAAAGGTCTTGTTGTCTTTGTACAGAGACAATGCTTGTAGCCACAGCACCTAAAAAATCCACTGTTTCCATACGCACATCCAGCCTGGCCACTACTTCTTGCGATCAGTGAAATAGGCTATATGAAAACAATAGCCTATAAAACACAATTTAAAATGACAGTTGTTATTGCTCTAGTTTATTGAATAAATCTTCAGCCGCTGTCTTATCTATCCTAGCTTCACCATACACTCAAAAGAAAGTCAACAGCAGCGGATCAGCTGATCTCTCCCTCCGTACAAACGCTCCGCTCTGATCCAGCTCTGGACTTTCAAAGTAAAGGTGACGCCAGCTGAAAATGAGTTAAATAGTGAAACAGCGGCGCCTTTAGAGCCGATTTTATGATTAAACTTGTTATATCTATCGCTCTGCACAGAGCCTATCACAGAGGGATAAATTACCTTCTTCTCCCTCTTCCTTCGGGTTGCAACCATTACTTATTAGGTGAATACCGCCACCTACTGTACCGGAGTATGTAGACGATAAATGCTGCCTTCCGTTTCCACTATACTCCTTCCGTTTCCACTATACTTTCACTCACACATACATACATTCTCCTTTCACATACATATATTCTCACTCACACATACATACATTCTCCTTTCACATACATATATTCTCACTCTCACATACATACATACTTCTAGTATGAAAATGTATAAATATGAGAGTGAAAATATATGTATGTGTAAGGAGAATGTATGTGTGTGAGAGTGAAAATATATATGTGAAAGGAGAATGTATGTGTGTGAGAATGAAAATATATGTATGTGTAAGGAGAATGTATGTATGTATGTGTGAGTGAAAATATATGAATGTGTAAGGAGAATGTATGTATGTGTGAGTGAAAATATATGTATGTGTAAGGAGAATGTATGTATGTGTGAGTGAAAATATATGTATGTGTACAGAGAATGTATGTATGTGTGAGTGAAAATATATGTATGTGTAAGGAGAATGTATGTGTGTGAGAGTGAAAGAATGAATTATGGCTTGTACGGCCCCTCATACTGTATAGTGTTTGCCTCAGTAAAGGAGAGGAGGGATGTGTGTAATCATGCATGTATATATGTTTGCTTGGGTGATTTTTTTTCTGTGCTCTTGAATTTTATTTTATTTTTTTTATTGAACAGACATTTCAGTTGTTTACCTTGCATCAAATGAGCAAGGTTGTATGACATGTTTTCTAAAGGCAAACGTGTGTATGGCTGTTCTGAGTGGCCACACTTGATGGCTCAAAGACCCTGCTGTCATCCCTCTAGCCCCCCCGCCCCCCAGCCTCACTCCCCGCTCTCTGTTTTTGTTTTTGGTGTCTCTTTATATTCTCGAGGCAATAAATCATACAAATGTGTGTGATGGTGCACCGGTTCACACCTGGCCAGTCTCTGCAGTGGGTGTGATCATTAGACTGTTTAGGGCAAGTTCCAAAAGTTGTTGGGTGGAGCCCCTCCCCCACCAGAAGTTCCACAGAACATTTCTAATGATTTTTTTTTTTTTGCCTTTCCTCTTGTGGAAAAGGCAGGTCAGGTTATGATCATAGCAATATCTATTATTTTTTGCAGATTTTGTATCATCCATTTTCTCACAATGTTTAAGAATTGTATTCAATGTGCAAATATTATTATTTTCTCAATTAAAGGTCCGGTCTGTAAAATGAGGGGAAAACAGTGATGAACTGTGGATTTTCCATTCCGTACAAACATGGCGGCGCAAGATGGCGACACTATCTAAGCAAGACCCTTGCTATATGTATATATAAAAGAAGAATTATAAGGAAAACCAAAAAAAATGTTCTTTATAGTGATTATACACTTATACAAATATATTAATTGGTAGTATATTCAGAATTTGCCTTGCCAAATATTGGACCTTTAAAACCAAAAAGATGTGAGTTCCAGGATAAATGTTACAAAAGATGAATGAATGAATTACGAGTTGCAACCTAGAAACCCATGTGCTTTAATGGATAGCTCTCCATTGAATGCATGTGTGTGTGTGTGTGTGTGTTGCCTAGTGTGAGACCCCACTGGTGTGGGACTCCACCGGTGCAAGGTTGCAGCCCCTTGCACTAAGTGGTCATCCATCACCGGCGGCGGCGCTCCAGATAACTCCAGCCTTCACCAGCGGGTCAGTGGATGACCGGCTGCTGACCCGGCTGCCAAAACATTTAACCAGCGCCTCCTCCTGAAGCGGCGCGGGGGCACGGGGCTCGCTGGAGATGCGACCCAGGCAGAGGTAACCTCTGACCCCCCCCTCATCCCTGGAAACGCTGCCCATCTCTCCTGTTAGCTGCCCCCACTTCAGCAATCAGCTGACCTACGCCCCGCAGAGAGCCCTCCCCAGTGGCGCCCCATTCACTCTTTTTCTGCCTTTTGTGTGAAGATGCGTATAGAACGAATCTCCTTGTTGTTTACAACTACTTCCGGGTAGAAAACCAGCATGAGAACAATAGTGACAGACGAGAGTTTCGCTATATTTATCTCATTTTTCATGTCACTATATTGCCGTTTAGACTAATCTGATGTTTGTTAAGTCTGTAAAACCAATTATTTGACAAACATTAGGCCTACTATTTCTGTGTGCACGTTTTTGTAATTATCTATGATTAAGATTAGCAGGGCTAACTGTTACCTGTTTAACTTTAATAACTTAGTAACTCAGTCCGTTAGCTGTCCCTGTCAGCTGAGCCACTGGTGCTTTCTAGACACCGTGATTCCCCCAAACTGAATAAATACCACACATAGCAACACAAAACACACACAGAAATGCTATGTTTCTTCAATCATTTCAGATTTGTCTAAACAGTGATAGGCAGTGTTGTGCTAGTTACTGGAAAATAGTAACTAGTTACAGTTACTAGTTACTTCAGTAAAAAAGTAACTCAGTTAGTAACTCAGTTACTTTTACTGAGAAAGTAACTTTTTCGTTACTTTAAAACGTTTTTTTCCCCCAATGCTCCCATTAAATAAAGGTTGATTGAATTCCCCTCTAACCTCATTTCAGTTCTGTAGGCCCTACTGATGCTGATGAAAAAACGTTTTTTATCTTTAAAATTTTATCATCATCATCATGCTGCATGATGTCAGCATGTAGCCTACAGCAGCATGACAGAACTGCAAACATATTGAGGATACTACTTTGACCGAGTTACGTTCAAGAACCTGATTTAATGACGGAAAGTACTAAATTCACTCCAGCGGTAATTTTTTTCGATCGATCAGCTGTGTTTACCCAGAGCGATCACCCTGTGTTTACCGTTTCAGGCGTCCGTCTGTCGGACTCCAATACCGCTGCTGCTCGGTGGAGTGGGTGCTTGTGTCTCGCTGTGACTCTCGAGCTGTGCCCCAGTTGAGGGGTTGCAGCCTGAACTGACACACAGCTTCGGTCTCGGATGCTGCGTTACCTTAGCTCGCCGTCATGCCCTGCTCTGACCTGTCCAGTCCTCTTCATGTAGCGTGTTTGATTACGTGTGGGACGCTAGAGGCGGCCACCAAGCGCTGTTTTTCACAGTGTTGCAGTGTGCTCTGTCTTTCTTTCAATTCAATGAAACTTTATTGATCGCTACAATGTAATGGGAAGTGTGTGCCGCTGTAAAACCTCACCAAAGGAACGGAAAGGAAAGGAGTAACGCAGCGTTTGGTAACGGTAACGGAGTTACTGATTTAAAAAAACAACGCGTTACGTTATTAGTTACTGAAAAAAGTAACGGCGTTACTAATAACGCGTTACTACCCAACACTGGTGATAGGACGTGAAAAATATGATATAGCTAAACTCTAGTTCGTTATACTGTTCACATTCAAAGTATGCTGGTTTTCTACCTGGAAGTAGTAGTAAACAACAAGGAGATTCGGTCTATCCACCACTTTCCGGAGAATGACGCTGGGTGTGGCCATGACACTCCATTCCACTGTTACTGTATTGTTGATAGCATAGACTGGTTGATAGACATTGGCCGTGATGACTTTATTTATAATCATCACGTAATTTTAATGAGAACAATACGGACACGTTTTTAGCTACGTATATGTCACATTTTCACGTCACTATATCACCGTTGCAACTACTCTGATGTTTATGAAGTCTATAAAACAAATTGTTGAACAAACATTTTAGATTAGCTGGGCTAACCGTTAGCTGTTAGCCGTTAGCAGTGTCAATAAACAATAACTCAATAAACGGCCCATGAAAAAAATATTTTCTCCAGCGGATATCCTAGTTCCAAGATGACTGAGCTAACTGGAGTAGTTTCATGTCGTGTCCGACAACGGGAGGGTTTTAACAGCTGACGTCCTGATGTTAGCTTGCTGCTGCTGTTAGCTGTCAGCAGCATAGACTGTAAAAAGAATGGACGTAGCGTCCGTGACGTCATCCATTGGTTTTGGTGAGTCTGTTTTGTGCCGCTACTACGGGGGTTTGAACCGCGCCATGTTGGATTTGACTTTCCATATTTGGAGCGGTGCGGCCGTTAGCCGGCCGAGAACCCGCCCACTGGCCTCGAAGCAGCGGTCTCCGGACCTGTCACTCAACGTTTCCGTGCCCTAATTGGCCAGAATTTTAACCTAATAACAGTAAAACGGTAGAGTTTCAAAAAAAATCACCCCCCTCAGAGTGTGTGCGGGGGTAGAAACTATCGGTTGAGACCAAAAAACGTAATGGTACCAGGCTTTTAACATGTTTACTGAGGACGTAAAGTCGGCTATTTTAACATGGGGGTCTATGGAGAATGCTCCCCTCCGGTACCAGCCCCCAGAGGAAGCCGGGGGGATTGCAGTTTTTTGAACGCGGAAGTGAGCTTCACTTCTCAGACCGACAACTGCCCCCTTGGTCAGCAGCAGCAAAGCTAACAACGACAATAACCATGACTTAACTAATTACAAAAACGTGCACACAGAAATAGTAATGTTTGTTCAATAATTCGTTTTCTAGACTTAACAAACATCAGATTTAGTCAAAATCGTTTTGGCAGCCCGGAGCCCCCACATTTGGTAGGCCTACCTGTTAGTGCCCGATCCGTACCCGGAACACGATCCGTTCCAGACGCTTCCGCGCATGCGCACGCACATGCGCACTTCCCCCATTCTATTAGTTTACGGCAGACACTGCCGATATGGATGAAAACAGAGACGTTCTATGTGGAAAAACACAAGCATGTCGCAACGAATTCCCCTCTGTTCTATTTCTGATTAAATTAAATGTAATGTAGACCGATCAGTTAATTGTAAAACATTTATGTATTGATGTAAATGTAGTGAATTCTGCACACAGACAGCAGCAAGTCAGCACTGCTCCTCTGACCAGCTCCTCCTGAAGCTTCACTTTTAATTTACACAAACTAATCAATGAGACCATAAATTAATCTGCTCGCTTTCTCCACCGGCATGACGACGTCTGGGTGACTGGTCGATCACAGGTTCGATCCCCTCAGACGGCCGGCTGCTGCCTCTTAGATGAGCCGAGCACCGAGCTAGCTCCCAGGTGGCTACTCCCAGGTAGCTCTGCACTTCTCCCAAAACCTAGGAGCAAACTTCCAAACAGACGTCAGTTGGATAAACTGCCACAGATTAGGACTCTAAACTGTGACTTTCTCGCATGAAAAAATATTTAAAATTAATAAAGTGACGTTTTAACAATGCTACGGCGGACTTTTAGCTGCTCTACTGCTAGGCTATCAGTTAGCATAGCTTTGAAGCTAATGCCGTAAAACGGCGCATGCGCAGAAGCGTCTGGAACGGATCTTGTTCCGGGTACGGATCAGGCACTGATAGTACCTACACCGGTGGCTAACGCTACCAGTTAGCCGCTCGCTAGAATGCTACTAAAACCGACTTCCGTTGTGGTGTGACGCAATGGATCGAAGGTTACGATATTGTAACCCTAGTTATATTAACACAGGCGGAGCCCTCTACTGGACTCTATGGGTATATCTCTCCTCCAATCGCGTACGCGCGATGGCCCACTGAAATTTGCATGTACGTAGCCGGCCAGTATGGCGTGCCTACCTTTCCCGCCCTTTAGCGGGCTATATAAGCAGATGCACCGCCAGCTGCCCTCATTCCACCAAACTTCAGCATAAGGCGAAAGAGCGGCAGGGCCCTAAGTAGAGGGCTCCGCCTGTGTTAATATAACTAGGGTTACAATATCGTAACCTTCGTTATATCTCACACAGGCTTCGCCCTCTACTGGACTCTATGGGTACAGTAGGCGAAGCCCCGATTTATGTACTCCCTGCCGCGGGAGAGGCTCCGCCCACTGACCACACCAGCTACCGGTTAGGTACCAAGACCCAGTCACCACTTTATTAATCTTAACCACCGTATGGAGTGATAACGGGTCCAACTTCATCCCAGTTAGCAGCACCTGACTAGGCTGGGTGAAGTTGTGGTCTAACCTCGCAGGGGTCTCAACCCTAGACCTCCTGCGCACCTCATTGACAGTGTCCTAGCAGAGCACAGTCCAATGCAGGTGCATGACACCCTGTGGGGATCAAGTATTTAAAACACTTGACACATCCTTCCTCTCACATGTCCTGTGACCCTACAGTGAGCACAGACCTGGAGAAGGAGCCTGATACATCCAAGAGATAGAACCTTATGAACGGGCAGGGTGAAGACCACGATGCCGCCGTACGCCCGGACCACAGTGGGCGGTTCTCGACCCGCTTGACTGTAGGCTGAGAGGATGCATTCACACATCCACCTCGCCAAGCGTTTCTTGGACAGGGCTCTGCCAGCCGTCCCGTCACCATAACACACAAACAACTGGTCGGTGTTCCTGACAGTGGCTGTTCGGTCGACATAGTATGTCAACTAGAGGTGGGAATCTTTTACTATCTCACGTTTCGATTCGATTCTGATTTTTGGGGCTACGAGTCGATTCCAAATCGATTTTCGATTCAAAACAATTTGATTCCTAATGATTTCTGCTTCAGTCTATCGGTGTGCAAAGGATCCTCATGATCTACTCCAGTCTGCTTTACAAGACAGAATGACTAAAGTGTCTTTTTCACATTTGAGTTTTAAACATTTATCCATGCTTAGATGGAATTGTTGAAACTGTTGCATAAAATATTGCTTAAGTGACAAAATAAAAGTGCCTCTTTATTTTTAAAAAATAGTGCAGTTAAACATGCTGCCTTATAAATTTCGAAGGAAATGGAGGCCGACAGCCAGCAGATTTGTTTCATTTTATTATTTTTTAAAATCGATTTTTGGATATTTCATATCGATTCTGAATCGTATTAAATGAGAATTGCGATTCTTATGTGAATCGATTTTTCGGCACACCCCTAATGTCAACGCACGCACAGGGCATAGGAGATGCAGTTTCGCTTCCCTCGAATCCTCATGAGGGGGAGGGTGAAAAGCCTCCAACTGGATGATTCTGGACCGAAATGAGCTCCTTATGTTCTTAGGAAGAAAGGAGGGGTTCGGTTTAAGGATGGCACCACTGCGGTCCCCGCGAAGGAGTAAACAACTCGGGTGGACTGACAGGGCACACAATTCGCTCACTCTCTTGGCTGACGTCAGAGCAAGAAGCAACGCTGTCTTGAACGACAACACCTTTAAGGAGGAGCGTTCCAAAGGCTCATAGGGGTCCCTTGTGAGGGCCTCGAGTACCAGTGGCAATTCCCACTGTGGTACAGAAGTGCGTGCCACTGGTCGTAGCCTTCTGACCCCCTGCAGGAACCGTTTTACCGGAGGGTGGGCGAAGACTGGACCTCCGCCCAACCCTTCATGGCATGATGAGATGGCTGCAGCGTAAACCTTAACAGTCGCGTGAGACAGCCCTCTATCAACCAAAAGCTGTAGAAAGGAAAGAGTGTCTCCCACTGAGCATGTCAGTGGGTCCACTTCCCTCTCTTCGCACCAATGCTGGAAACCTAACCACTTAGCCCTGTAACAGGCAATGGTGGATCCAGCCCTAGCCGCTTGGATGGTTTTCACCACCTGCGCAGTCAGCCCAGTCCGCATTAACCTGTCCCTTTCAGGGCCCAGGCTTGAAGCGACTGGCCCAGGATCGGCAGCGCCTGTATCGCGCCTGCTCCTGTGACAGCGCCCCCCGGATTTGGGGAATGGGCCATGGTGGGGCCGCCATCATTGTGGTCAGCTCTGCGTACCACGGAGCCGACCGCCGGTCGGGAGCCACCAGAATGACCCTCAGCCGCTCCACTCTCACTCTCTCCAGTAGCTGGGGGATGAGACGGAGGGGGGGGGAGGCATAAAGTAGCCCTCTTGGCCATGGAGCGTGTGCAAACGCGTCCACCCCCCAAGGGTGGATGGTCTTGCGGGCTCAGGGAGAACCAATGGGGGCAGTGGGTGTTCGACCTGTTGGCAAACAGGTCCACCGTTGCCCTCCCGAATCGTGTCCAGATCTGCTGTACCACTTCTGGTTGCAGTCTCCACTCGTCTTCCAGGGGGCCGCCCCTTGACATGAGGTCGGCCCCCCTGTTCTCGATTCCTGGAACGTGGAGGGCTCTCAGAGATTGTAGGTGCTCTGAAGCCCATGACCACAGGTTCTCCACCATCGCTAACAGGGCAGCGGAATGTACACCGCCCTGTCTGTTGATGTAAGCGACTGTGGTGCGATTGTCGGTCCTCACCAACACGTGTCTCCCCCTTAACAGGTGACTGAAGTGTTGGAGAACCAGGAACACTGCCTGTAACTCGAGGAGGTTGATGTGGCGGTCCTCCCCCGGAGGCCACACACCACCTATCGCCCTCCCCAGGCAGGTGCCTCCCCCACCCCATCAGGGAGGCGTCCGTGAACACCGACGTGTACGAGGTCACTCGTCCTAGTGGTGTCCCGGTCAACAAATGTCGTGGGGACCCCCAGTACTGCAGGTTGCCCCGCACTGTTGGGGGGACCGTCAGCAGCCGAAACTTCTGCCTCTTGAGGTCTAAGCGTAGGCTGGCGAACCATCTCTGCAGGCGACGCATGTGCAGCAGTCCTAGTGGAACCACCGGGTGAGCTGCTGCCATGTGCCCCAGTGCTTGCATGACGGTCAAGGCTGTGACACGTGGACCCTGTTGCAGCTTGAGAACCTCCTGCTGTAGGGCTGTCCGTCTGGACTCCGACAGAGTGGCTCTCAGGCTGACAGAGTCGAGCACAATCCCCAAGTATTTGGCCCGCTGGTTTGGTTGGGGGTTGCTCTTCTTCCAGTTGATGGCAAAACCCAACTTGGTCAGGTGAAGTATTAACTGAACTGTGTGAAAAATGGCCCATTGTTTGGACCTGGCCATCCCGATGAGGTCGTCCAGATAAAAGAAGACCCTCATACCCTGGCTGCGCAGCGGTTGTAGCGCTGCGTCCACACATTTGCTGAACGTACGAGGGGCCAGGGAATAGCCCAATGGCAGCCTGTTGTATTCGTAGGCTGTTCCCTGGAATGCAAAACGCAGGAACTTCCTGTGTTTTGGTGCCACCTCGACGTGAAAATAAGCGCCCTTCAAGTCGATGGTTGAGAACCAATCGCCTGGTTGGACGAGTTCCAGCAGCCTCCTTGTGGTTAGCATGCGGAACGTTTTGCGACCGATACGTGTGTTCAGGGCACGGAGGTCCAGGATGGGTCTGTAGCCCCCTGTCTTTTTGGGAACCAAAAAGTATGGGGAGTAAAACCTCGTTCCTTGTCGTGAAGAGGGAAAATTGACACGGCCTGTTTTGATAGCAGGTCCTGAATTTCCCCCTCGAGGAACTCTATCTCTTGTTGAGAGGATAGATTCATCTCTTGTATGCCCCTGAACGCTGGGGGGAGCCCGCAGAACTGGAGAGAATATCCTAGTCTGAGGGTCCTGTCCAGCCAGTCTGTCAGTACGCAGCTGCTCTGCCATGCTTCGTAAAAACACGTGAGAGGACACGCAGACAGCTGTGGAGCAGCTTCTAGAAAGCTGTGGTACACAATTTCGGCCCTCTCCGCCGCCAAACCCGCCACAAACGGGAGTTTGGCCCATGGGGGGCCCTCTGTGAAAGGGCTGAGTCGTCCCTGAACGCACCAGGCCCGTTGTCCGAGCTCGCGGGGCCGTCCGTGAACGCATCTCTGTTGTCCGAGCCGGCGTGGTGTCACCTGAACGCACCACCGCCGCCCGGCACCTCACCGTCATGACGTCCCTGCTGCTGTTAGATCCGCCCGTGGAAATAACAGCCACAGGACCAGAGCGGTCAGACACGTTGGCCGCTCCACTGCTGTTTACCGGGGAGACAGTTTGTGTTAGCCCGGCCGCTTCACTGGAGCGGCGTGGGTTAAACGAGCGTGAGGCAGCCGTCTCATTGTCCGGAAACACAGCCCTGCCGTGCTGCTGCGAACGATGCTTGTCACCGCTGTAGCCGTTAGCTCGGCGGTGACAATCATCGCTCCACTGCTGTTTACCGGGGAGACAGTTCGTGTTAGCCCGGCCGCTTCACTGGAGTGGCGCGGGTTAGACGAGCATGAGGCAGCCGTCTCATTGTCCGGAAACACAGCCCTGCCGTGCTGCTGCGAACGATGCTTGTCACCGCTGTAGCCGTTAGCTCGGCGGTGACAATCATCGCTCGTCAGCCGGTCAACACGCTGAGCCGGACGCACCGTGGAAGTGACACGGTGTCGGCTAGCAGCGCGCGGGGCTAACTGCAAGCGGGGAGCATGGTGGAGGTGGGAGGGGGAATTTTTGCTCTGTTAGTGGAGTAACATGTTTTAATAAAAACATTTTTCACATCCACAGAACAGTGAACACAAGCAGAACATACAGAACCATATGAACAATGAGGGAGGGCGGCGAGGCAGCCTGCCGGCGCCGTCCCTCCCGTTAACTGCCACTTTGGTCGCTGTGTGCCCCAGGACAGCTTCGTCCTGGGTGTGCTGCGAGCCGCCGCGGGACGGGACGCGCTGGGGTCCCGTGCGGGGCGTTGCTGCGGCGGGCCCGCTGGGGCTGGCTGTGGGTCAGCTGGGGGACCCGCCGCGGAGAAGCCTCTTCGCTGGCGGCGATCCCTCCGCCTCGCCGTAGCGTAGCGGCGGGGCAGCTTGACCTCTCCCTTCTGCTTGGCGGCGACAGCGAGCGGTAGATGACGGCTCAGCTGCGCCTTTTCCTCCTCCAGCCTCTTTAGCCGCGTCACCGTAGTGAGGAGCCAAAGAGACCGGTGCAGCCAGAAGATCCTCTCGGTCCCTTCTGGGGAGGGCGGTGAGACCTAGCCAGACGTGGCGAGAGCCGACGCCCGACAGTGACATCACTCGTCCGGCAGCAGTAGCAACTCCCTGTCCTGTTCATCTGACCGATGGTCCGGCCGAGATACTCCATAGTGTCAGGGGAAGGGGGGGCGTCGCGCGGGAGTGAAGCCGCCGCTGCTACGCCCAACACACCGAGGTTGTTTGCTGCTGCTGCTGCTAGTTGCGCGCCCAGCTGGAATATCTTGTCAAAATATTCCAGCGTGTCCTTATCCTGCAGCAGCGGTGGTAGTGGCTTTCTGTGTCCTGACCAGCCGGCTGAGTGTGGGATAATGAGCACAGCCAGAGCGTCTTCGAGCGGGGGCTCACCGGGGAACACAGTCTCCGTCTCGCCCTGCACACGCGGAGGCGGCTCACCGGCTTCGGGGGCAGTGGGGGGGGCAGGGGAAGCCCGACACACTCCGCTGCAGTGTCATGACTTACGGGAAGTTGAGCTTGATAGAAGCGGCGCCAAACAGCGTCGAGCCGTCGGAGAGGGAGAGTTCATCCTCCTCGTCTCGTAGCGGCGGCGAGTCTGCAGCAGAGGCTGAGGCGGGTCTGGGCGGCGAAGCTTCATCAGGCGGCGTGGAGGTGGTGTACGCTGGAGCGGCGTCCTCCTCCTGCCGTCGCTGCTCCAGCCCGGCGGTGGCGCGCTTCCTCCCGAGACGCCCGAAGCAAAGAAGATGTAGGTCTGCCGGGGCGATGATGCCGTTAGGGCAGGCCGGCAGAGGCGTTGTTCCTGAAGCGGCGACTCCATCCTTGGAGCTAGTGTGACAGTGGGCACTCGCCGACGCTGAAGTAAAAAGGAATGAGGGCAGCTGGCGGTGCATCTGCTTATATAGCCCGCTAAAGGGCGGGAAAGGTAGGCACGCCATACTGGCCGGCTACGTACATGCAAATTTCAGTGGGCCATCGCGCGTACGCGATTGGAGGAGAGATATACCCATAGAGTCCAGTAGAGGGCGAAGCCTGTGTGAGATATAACATGGGAAAATAAAGTGGTGGATTGTAGAAGCCTTCATCATCCAACCATGATACAGTACATTCCTGCGCTCCTACCTCTCCCTCACCTCCGCCAGGCTGGGCGAGCTGAGCTCTACCCTAAAAGAATCCTCACTGCGTTTTTAGCTTTCAACATCGACGTACGACCAAACGCAGCCCCCCCCCCCTGAAGTCCCCTGTTTCAATCTGAAGAGGAGCACGGCAGGGTGGTGGTAGTGGAGGGTGTGCGGGGGACCAAAGGAGGAGGAGGGGGGTTCAGAGGAGAATAGAGGGAAAGACACTGATGAAGAACCCTTTTGATACACCGCTGCAGGCAAAGGAAGAGAAAACTGATTGAACCTTGATGAGAATTATATCAAGGGGAGCGTTCATTTGCCGCGATGGACCTGCTGCATGCGTCTGGGAGCGAGGAGTCCTGTACATATGTATGATCTGTGCTCGACTGTGATTCGGAGTTAAATGGAAGCACGGGGGAATGGCGGATTTCCATGATTTTCTCATTTTAACCTTATTCTGACAAACCCTCTGATAATATCGTAATAAGTAAAGTGATAAAAAAAAATTAACTTAAAGTCTGCCTCCGTGTTTCTGTGTGAACAAGGAGTTAAATCATGAGAACCAAAAATCATTGTGCTTTCTATACGGTGTTTGATTTAGTTGTATATTTACACCAAACTCAATGAAACAACATGACAAAAGCACCATTAATCTGATGTGCTGATGTTATGTTTCTTTAAGTAACACATTTGATTAAAGCTGCAAGCAGGAGAGCAGGGGGACGGTAACACAACTGTATACATCGAACAAACTGATATATCTAGTTGATATATTCAGGTTTTGTGTTTGCTTGTGTTGACTAAGTGGCGCTATACAGAGTGTGCATCACATATACATTATGGGTGTGCTCAGACATGTGGCCCATTTGCTTTGTTCTGAATCATGGGCTAAAATTATACAATTGTTGCATTTTACTTTTGGGTCGTTTGGGTTCGGTAACAAAGTTGTAAACAAATGCCATGTGCAAATCGACTGTTCTCTCATTGGTCAGACATTTTACCCATACTGAGGAGGACAAACAAAAACATCAGCCACGTATGGCTAGTTTGTTTCTTTGGGTCAGTTTTGTCGGTCGAATGGGAGCGAGTCTCAGCCCGCTTGTTTTATCCCGCATCCAAACGTGATTGCTGTGTTCACATTGGCCCAGACGAACCGATCTCTGGGGTCAAAGGCTCCCCGTTTTGGAACAACTGCTCCAAGTGAGCCAGGTCTGAATACACCCTAAGTTCATCTGTATGAAATGTAGGCCGGACCATGAAAACTCAAATGTTACATCCTGATTTCAGTGCAGATTATATATAATGTGTGCATGTGTACAGGTAAAGGTTACAACAACTTCCTGGTTAAGGGTGGGTAGGGCGTACACATTCATCTGATCAGGCAGAATTTTATGTGATATGTAGGGTGAGAAAAAAAAATCCTCAACCATGTTCAAAGCAGGATGTGTTCACCAGGTATGCAAAAAAAAAAAAGTGCACAACTTAATGTGAAACATATTTAGTTTGTCTTAAAAGCTGTACATTCATTTTTGGAAAGAATAACAGAGTAACTGTAATAAGGTTGTAGTTTCAAGATAATAATGAGGTTTATAATACTCAGACTCTACTGCAGGGCTGTATTCATGGCCTAAACAGAGCATTAAAGTAGTTGTGTCTGTTAATCTGTTAATGCATCATCTATTATCTATTAATGCAGGGATTCTTGCAGCCCTAACACACTAACACCGAGTAGCCTAATTAATTTTACGCTGGTTTCACAGCATGAGTTTGATGTGAAGTTTGGCAGGTTGACAGAATCAAGACCATTCCATCAGACCACTGGTGTGGTCAGATAGAGATGTGTGTGCGCGAGTGTGTGCCTGTGTGTGTGTGTGTGTGTGTGCCCACATTTGTGCATGCCTGTGTGTGCATGGGAGACAGGGTTGGGTATACAGGATGCCATCTGGCAGTGGCGCCTCACACTCACCGCTTCCCATCCCGGGGTGTCGGATCAGAACCGTTAGATCACAGATCCAGATCACTGCACAAACCAAACATCACCAAAAATAAACACACACACACACACACACACACACACACTCACACAACCAATACACAGATGCTTTGAGAAAACACACTAATTGCAGTCTGTGGTTGTCAATCAAACCCCCCCCGCCCCCACCCGTCTCATCATTATCTCCCTCAACCTGCCCCCCTCCACACCCCGTCTCCACCCACCCAGGGGACAGCTGAGATCAATCTGAAGATGCTTGGAGATATTCATTAAGGCTGTAGAAGACACAGCGACGCGACAACAACGCTCTCCCCGAGATGAAAACCACAAGCGATGTGTGTTGCTACCCCATGAATGGAGCCTTAATACAACCAGGAGTGGTCAAAATGATTATTTAATGGACAGTGATTGCTGTTAATGCACTTGTGGGGGGGGGTCTGTTTCAATATGCTGAAGATGTTGATGCTCGTGCAATTTGTGGAAATATTCAGAGAGAAATACGGTTTCACAAAGTGGCTAATGTTGGTTGAAAAGCATTTTGTCAGTGAACAAACTGTTTTTTTCCCCCCATCACTGGATGTGCTTTTAAAGAGGGTAATGGGCTTGATGGGTACAGAAACTGACCCAATGATTTTCATCCTGGCAGTTGTGTTTCATGGAATGAGGCCTGCATTTATTTTATCACACATTTTACATTTAAATGCACTGTATCTACTGTGTGTGTGTGTGTGTGGGAAGGGATTTAGAGTGTTGATATGTTCAATGTGCTGCACTGATTTTGGGTGATTGGGGATTGTTGTTGAACAGAAAGTCCACTGCTGTTGGCCATTAGGTTGATGAGAATAGTGGTACTACTTGACAAGAAAATGGTAAGTACCAATTAACTGGCTGACCAAGTCTTCATATCTGAATTCGAACAACTGGCTGTCATAGAAACAGGTGATTTGTGATTTTCTTCAACCAATCAGCTGCATGCAACTTATTTGAAAGTATGTAAAACAAGAGAATTAAACAGTAGAATATGACCAAAGAGCCAATTGTTGAAATCATCCAAGCCAAGTCCAAATAAGAAAGTTGTCCAATATCTGATAATAAGATGCTTATTCACTTCATTGCTGGAAGTTCCAGGACTCAAAGGTCACTGGAGGCCTCCAGGAATGATTTGGTTTCAGTGTAAGATGTGTACTGGTTCTCCTCCAATGAGCAGGATTGTTGCTGCGGTGTGGTCAGTAATGAGAAAACTGTGAAGACACATATTACTGGATGTATCATCATAGAGGCTAAACAACCTAAAGATGCAGAAGCAAAGAAAAGGTAAAAAAAACAACAACAACAACAACAGAAAGACCTTTTTTTTTGTTGTGGCCCCCCCCCCCCCTTTTTTTTCCCATTGTGATTAATTTTGCTGGCTTCAGTGTCAAGTGTGTAGCACTGGCAAAACAAATTAACACTCCTTAATGCTGAGGGTGCTCCAGTCAAAACAACACTCCCAACTGATCCCCCAGCCCACCCTCCACACACACACACACACATTGAGCTGGACTCATAACAGTTTTGATTGCAGGGATATTTTCAACTTGTTTATCTTCAGACTCAGGTCCGTTCTAAAAATAAATCCTATCTCTCTATCTCTCTGCATTTCCCATCAGTCTCGACTGTCGCTGTCCAATAAAAAGAGAATAAAGTTTGATTCACCCAATCAGATCAACTGTCAAAATATGTTCCAGGGAATTACTGTAATTACAGACCTGAAGTTGACCAGTGTTTGGTCAACTACTTTCAACTGCTTGTTATGTCTAAATTAGGGCTGGGACTCGATTAAAAAAATGAATCGAATTAATTAGAGGCTTTGTAATTAATTAATCGCAATTAATCACATTTTAATCGCATATAATATTTGACCTGAGAACAGTGAGAAGCATTTTTTTTTTCACATGGATTTTAGTATACCATTGAATGACTGAATACATAAGCTTAAGCATTCAAGGTGGTACTTAACCAAGACCAACAGACTAGGGATGCAAATTATCGATTAATTCATTAATCGATATTTGATACATACGTGTCTGCGTGCGCCCGTGTCTGTGTATCTATGTGCAGGCAGAGATCAGAGATGGTGTTTAAAATAACCATGCTAGCGTTTCACCAGCTCTCATCTCTGCCAGTCAGCCTCTCAAACTGCCGCCTCTCTCGCGTGCGGGCGCACCGCACGTAGACACACGTGAGAAAAAAAATAAAAATAAAAAAAAATAATAATAATTTAATAAGTGCGATTAAAATGCGTTAATTTTTTTAACGCGTTAATTTTTGTGTAATTAATTAATCGTAATTAACGCGTTAAAGTCCCGGCCCTTGTCTAAATATATGTTGAAGAGCACCTTGCCGTGGTGTGTTAACTCTTTCGCGACCATTGACGAGTAAACTCGTCAAAACCGTTTTTTTTTTTACAGATTACGATAATAGACACTCTGAGGTACCCTGTGTGTGAATATGGTAGTCCTCTGATATGTAAAACTGTTTTAAACTAAAATCAAAACATAATGTTTTGTATAAACTGTGTGATCTTGGTTTTATTTGAGTAATCGGTCTCCTTGAATGCTGCTCTGGGGACAGCGTGCAGCGCTGTGCGGCTGTCGGCTACAGTGTTGCCACTTTCTCGCTGAATCTGGCGACTTTCCAAACCCTCTTTTGACAAAAGCGACCGACGACAAATCTGGCAACTTTTTCCGGTGCTGTTACAAACGTTTCTGGTTTGGAGACTCGGATCTGAAAGCCCATTATCTCTGCTGTTTTCACCGTGCAGCGGAGCGGGCGCTGTGCAGCGGGCACTGAGCAGCGGGGGCTGTGACCGGCCGCCCCCGCCCCAGAGCACTCATCGCCGGCCAGTCACACAGCAGTGTCACGGAGCTGCTGTGCTGCAGCCAGAGACCCACACCGCTGCACTGCTGCTCTCCACGCTGCCACACCCCCAGATTTGCCTGCAAATATATTTATTTAGCCGTAGAAATTATTTGGGAGACGCCACACTACAGTGTACCGGTAAAATGAGTCGACTGCCACTTGACACAAAAGTGCGTTTTTCTCTGAAACTAGAGCTGGAGCTCCGTTTTTGGAGAAACCCAGCTCTCTTCTTCTACTTCGTACTCACGAACGAAACAGCGGAAAAACTCGCCGTTTTTTCGAGGAGCACGTTGTAAAGTCACTCTTCAACCACGTGAAGACCGTTTGTATCTAGGTGATGTACAGAGTTCGGTTCGACGTGAGATAAAAGGTAAACAAATAGCCAAAAACATGCGGTCCTGAGCGGATGTGCTGAGGAATTAGTGTGGTCGCGAAAGAGTTAACATGATAGTGGACACACTAATACAGCAAAGTATTTCCACTAAAAAAGCACAATAGAGGAAATTCCTGCATACTGTTTTCACTTGCATATGGTTAACAGGAGTTACAACGCTGTAACTCCTTTTAAACAATATGCAAGTGATGACACTAGCTGGGTTTACATGGAGCCAAATATTCCAATTGAAATCAGTTGACATGTCCAAACCAAATGAAAATTATCCATATAAACAGCTCAATCAGAAACCAAATGGAACTTCATTCAGTTTCACAGAGGTGGAATATTCCTTTTCCCCAAACCGATCAAAGTAAAATTATATCATGTAAACGGTGAAATGGAATGTTCTCTGGTTTCATTCTTTCTGCGCATGCTCCGTGTCGGCATAAATGCGTAGTGACGTTTCTTCACTTGCAAATGCCTGAATGAAAGTGTCAAAACAATGACAACTACAGTGCTAATCAGACCATAGATCTCAAAAGCATTGGGAATAAATTCATCAGAAAGAGGGAACACTTATTGTCCTAAGTGTTCCTGTTTGAGCTCTTGCAAATCCTTTTCCAATGTGGTCTCCTTCCACAAATGGCAAATAAACTGACTCTGAAGTGTCCATGTAAACCTAGTGTGTAGGAGCTTCCTCTATTGTTCTTCATTGGCTGTTCAGTCCTCTCCTCTAGAGGTGTGCATACGTTTTTTTAGTGTTTGACAAGCAAAACCACATTTTTTATTATCTAACAGTGCCACACCTGACTGAACTCCACACAACGCCACACTAAAGGTCTCAGCCCGATGACCTTTTGAAAAAGACCTGTTGCAGAGGAAACCATGTGTCACCCTGGTGCATCCTGGTCTCAGTGAAGAATTAGATTAGAAAACTTTTTTCTTCCTTCCTTTTCCTCAAAAGGACTTTAGATTACCATTTAAACAAAGTGGAGGCCAGTGTTAACCACCACAAGAAAAAATAAGATGCCTCAAAATATCAACAAGATGGGGAGGGAGTGGGTCATAAAGGGGGTCTTACACTTCTCTGACAGAGAGCACCCTCTCCACAGCCGGAGGTGCTAACACTCTGTAAACATTACACATGTCAAGACATCAAGAAATGATTGTTGAGCGCAGAGGCAGTGGGATGCAGAATCAATTTGGGCTTCTTCAAAAGATCCACTTGAAGCTGGTGGCGGGTGAGATGGAGCAGAGATGCTAATCGCCAAAAAATGTCCGGGTGTAATGCTTTCCCTCTGATTCAGCGCACCTGCTCTGAAGCTGGCGTCTTAATTATCACCATAGGACATACATTACCAGACCAAACACAAATGCCATCAAAATGACAATGGGCTCGCGGTTTGCCGTTATCGCCCGGCATTAATTGATTTTATCGTAATCACATTATCTAGTTCAAACTAGGTGCTTTAATAAGCCACAATGGCCGTTTAGAGCCTCATAAATATCCTGAGTGTTCACATCTTAAAAAGGGGACGTTTGCGCCGCACTACTGCTGTTACTTACTGCACAGAAAAAAATGGAGGAAAGTTTTCCTTGGACTGGAAATGTAAATGTAGCCTAAGATCACATATCTCATGTTTTACACTGAATTTCATTTGGTGTTTGTGGAGAGAATGAGATGAACAGAGGGGCCTATTGTGGTGTGAAAACTACCAGTTTGGCATGTTATGATTAAAATGAAAATGATCAGACACAGCTGGGCTGTTTCAAACTAATTTATTATAGAACGTTTTGGATCGAAATAAAAGTTATTTGCCTTCAACATCGTTTGACACATCCATGTAGCCTAAAGCCTACTGGGAGATCCCTTAAGCTACTGGGTGTGGACATTTATATTTGAAATGTTTCATTATTTTGATTGTTTAGTAGGAGACACTAACTTCATAAAGGGTATCAAGTATCCCAAATTATTAAGCCACGGTGGGGTCGTGTTGACCTGTGGATTACATGGACCCACGCCAGACTATTGGAGCTACACCAGGATGTACAGCACCTGAGCAGCAGCAAGTTAGCCAGTCAGCGTCAAGGTAAGTCCGGCAACTGTCAGAGAGTGTTGTTAGCGGAGAGATCCTCTATGCATTCCTTTTGGGAAGAGGATCGGGTGGAAAAAAAAGGGGAAGTTACAAAGACTTTTTGCTGAGGAAGAGGGGACACTTGGAGGCCTTAGTTGATCTGAACTGAACTTTCTGTTGACTGATTGAACTGCTGCTGTTGTGGTACGTTTTGAACATTTTGCTTTGTGGTTATGTCTGAGAAGGACATTTTGGTTTGAGATTCGTGCCTCATCTTCAGCTGTGTCTTGCTTGTCTCCTCTCATGTTGTGTCTTGGTGGTTTGATTGAAGAGTCAGAAGTTGTGTATCCTTGTGGGGGATGAACCTGTTTCTAACTCAGTGCAGGTTTTCGGAGGAAGCTCTGGCTGGCACCACTAAAAATCACACTGTGTTGATACTGTGAAACCTACTTTTGCAGCAAATTAACAAAACCTAAATCTGAAAGTTATATGTAAAAAAAAAAGTCAAAATACAAACTGCTATTAACAAAAACAGGCACTAAAACTTTTAACTTCACCAAAACTGTACTACCTCTTCTTCGGCATATTTTTTGTAAAAATCTTTAGACCAGATTATTGACAGAAGAAGAATGTTGTAATTTTATAAGGCACCAATATATACAGGCTACAATGACTCACAGTTTTTATAAGACTGGACCCGTTGTTTTTAAATTATTATAAACAGGTAAAAGAGACATGACTGACAGCTCCTGCAGTTACCTTAAAGCGAAATTCCGGCGTAAGTGTAAACCATGGTCAAACACACCGTAACACCGAGTTAGACCCCCCCTCGAGAGATCAATTTGCCCGACCGCTACATTCACGAGATCCACCAACTTCAGCAAATACCGCAATATCGCCACACACGGCGCTCTCCGGATCCACTGTCTGACCGCAACCAAAACGCCACCATTTGCCCAAAATAATGCTCAGAACTGCACCAAATGTCATCAATAGTACACACAGGGTCCCAGCACGTAGTACGAGTTGTCAAACATCGGCTAGCTTTGCCTGTTTTCTTTAGCAAGGAGACCAGACACAACTCACCTACTTCTCCTCCTGGAGCGGCTTGTTGGTGAGGAAGCCCTGACGAGTCGATCACCGAGTGCACCGGAGTTCCGCAGCTCAATCAACAATTACCTCATGGAAATACAATCAGAGTTTTTTTTTTTTTTTATCTTGCATATCACTTTATAACTATTATTATCGAGTGCTGGCCACGATATAGGCGCAAATGAGCATTTTTAAATTTACGTTTTTTGCTGGTGCACTCGGTGATCGACTCGTCAGGGCTTCCTCACCAACGAGCGGCTCCAGGAGGAGAAGTAGGTGAGTTGGATCTGGTCTCCTTGCTAAAGAAAACAGGCAAAGCTAGCAGATGTTTGACAACTCGTACTACGTGCTGGGACCCTGTGTGTACTATTGATGACATTTGGTGCAGTTCTGAGCATTATTTTGGGCAAATGGTGGCGTTTTGGTTGCGGTCAGACAGTGGATCCGGAGAGCGCCGTGTGTGGCGATATTGCGGTATTTGCTGAAGTTGGTGGATCTCGTGAATGTAGCGGTCGGGGGTCTAACTCGGTGTTACGGTGTGTTTGACCATGGTTTACACTTACGCCGGAATTTCGCTTTAAGCACATCAGATGAGATACTCTCACTGTCTGAACTACAAAGAGTATGTCGCTCTCACACATCCTCCCTGCTATATCCTTTTTCTCTTTGTGTGTGTTAAATAAGCACTGCAAATTTTTACACTTCATTTTTTCTGCCTGTGGTCAGGTCACATGTGTTGTATGTGATAATTAGCTGTATGTGGAAATAAGTGGATCTAAATAAAGACAAACAGTTGCACAGGTAATCTGAACATCCTCCTCCTTGATTTTGATATTTTTCTATTGATTTCTAACATAGACATAATATTTGGTCACTGCACAGCAATAATTTAATAATTTATGTCTTCCTTAGTTCAATATGTTCTTTGTACTTGTTTATTATGCTTGATCCAGACGAGGAGCCAACAAATTCTAGCTCCAAATTTTATAATGACAAATATAGCTGCCAACATGTCAGAGTCATTCTTCGTTGGAAATGCATATGGCTAATGCATTGCTGTTTTTGGTGATTTAAATATTTATTTTCATGAGAAATAATAATCATAATAATAACTTAAACCATAACAGGACATACTTATCTAGGTCCATATAAAATAATACTTAGAATCATAAAGTTTAGGTATGTCAAGTGGGATTTGTGTTTGACACACTTGCAGAAATATGTGTGCGTGCACACACACACACACACACACACACACACACACACACACACACACACACACACACACACACACACACACACACACACACATTCACACTTCTGGAAATTATGGCTATATTAGTTTGTTCTTCTCTCAGTATCACAGGATTTCCAATGAATTCTTCAGAGACAGTATTAGGAACACAGACAGAAGTTAATAAAAGTCTAATCAAAATAACTTCCAAAGCTTTGGCTTCTTTCACTTTCTAAACGAGATCAAAGCGAGAGTCGAAACCATTTAAGAATTACTAAGATCTGGAGGACACAAACAACAACAACAATAAAAAAGAGAAAATGTAATGAATGGCCAGGCAACAAACAAATAAAATAATAAGAGAAGAAGAAAAAAAAATAC
This sequence comes from Trachurus japonicus, assembly GCF_045865225.1. Taxonomy (NCBI): domain Eukaryota; kingdom Metazoa; phylum Chordata; class Actinopteri; order Carangiformes; family Carangidae; genus Trachurus; species Trachurus japonicus. The sequence continues at coordinate 31,228,995 of NC_140921.1, read as the reverse complement.
AGAGAAGAGGAGGGATAGAAGAGTCCACCAGGGACACTTTTCTCCCCTTTATTGTCTCTCTTCTTCTTTCATCTTGCGTATTTTTGTTTGTTTTGTTTATTTCTTCATTGGAGAGATTTGGTTTTTCATGTGGTGTCCAAAGGGCCAGGATGGGAGGGTGGGGGGTGGGGGCTTAGCCTTCCAGGGGGCGGATTATTTGTGTGTGAGTGTGTGTGTGTGTGTGTGTGTCCGTCCTTGTTTGTGTAATTATATTCCCCCCATTTCCATAGAGGAAATAGGCTGAGCTATAATTGGCTTGACAGTGTGAGTAATTGTCGATTGTTATTGTTATTATTTTATTATTATTATTGTTTCACTGCAAGAATCTCCAGTTTCTTTTCTTTCTTTTTTTTCCTTCCAGTTCAGACTTCAGACAAGTTGTACCTCACATGCATGAACACATTTTTCCCTGCTGCAGTATCTTTGACTGTATGGCACAACTCTAACTGGCATGTACTTGCTCTTTCTGAAAGGTTTCTTCCAGTCGACAAATCTAGTTTGTTTTTTTTTCTTTTTTCTTTTTGGCACTCAAGTCTTTTCTTGTACTTTTGAACCTGCACTATTATGGCTTCTAGTTGCAGATCAAAGGTAGAATTACATCTCTTTTCATATGTAGGAGCTGTTATTCAGAAACCCGCCTCAGCACCTTTTCCCTCACCGCAGCGAGGCGTCCACTGCGCCCCGTAGCCATTTCAGAGAGGTTGGCCGAACGAGAGGGGGAGGCAGGGTCGGCGTGAGAACAGAAATAGAGGGAGAGAAAAGTCGGCGGAGAAATCAATGTCAAGCTCGGTCTTCCATTTCACCTTGCGCTCGGAGAGAGAGCGGGGAGGGGGGATGGTCCAGGCTGGTGGTGGATCGGAGGGAGGATGAGTAGTGGTGGCACTGGAGGACACCTTAGGTCAATAAAGAATCAATAGGAGTGGGTGAAACTACACGCTGAGGATAAAAGAGTGTGGAGTAGGCCTTGGCTGCAGCATCTTGTAGAGGAGGCTCTGGCACTGGCAGAAAAGGAAACATGTCCAGGGGTTACTCTGCAACACTTCACGGCCAAACCTTGCAGCGCTTAATTGCACTAAGCTGTTTCCTAACCCAGCAGCAGCAGCAGAGAGGGGTGGGGGGGGGTTGGGGGCTCAGCACAGGGCTGTTTGTCCATCTATTAATCACAAATGCTAATTAAATTTCTTGCGAAATGCGGCGGCACGTCCAGAACCGCTTTGGATTCTATCCGTCCAACCCCCGGCACCTGCGACCTCTGAGCAAACTGTATTGTGATCTCTCAGAGAACAGCACTTTCCATTCAGCATGGGGGGGGGCATGGAAATGATCATTTTAATGTCTCCTGCATTAAAAAAAAACTCATCATGCTAATTGTTTGTTATGCTTAAGTACAATAATTCAGTCATGGAAGCTAACGGGTTTTAGCTCACCTTTCTGACTGAGGAGAGAAGGAAAAAAAACATGTCATATTCATTCTTCATTAAATTTGCATGAAATGTGTTGTGACATCCCTGACATGTAGAAAATAACGAGGTGATGAAAGAATGATAAAAAAAAAAAAATACAAACTTGCCTTTGAAGTGCGGCATACCTACGCAAATGCTTCTCTTTCTCCCAGTGAGGAATAAAGCCACCAATTAAGCAAATAAAGATATCAATTAAGTGGCGTAATTGAGATTGTGTAGATATATGAAAATGAATTTCCCAAAGGTGTCTTGGGTAATGAGTTCCACAGAGGTATTAAAGGTAGGCTTGTGTCATAGTCCCCATGAAAAAAAAAGCTACTGTAACACATACACGGGGTACAATTCTTTATCCTTTCTTCTTCGCTTGTTTATTCTGCGCCTGTCTGTCATTTTCCCGCCTTAATCTTTGTGGCTCGGCAAAGAAGAGTCACATTTGATCACGAGCGGAACAAAGAAACTTGTGTGAAAGAATCCATTAATGTCGGAAGCTTCGTATAAAAAATTCAAAGTGCAGCCGGGGGAACAGCTCGCCGCCATTAACATTCAAAGATCTGAACCGTGTGTCTTGTAATTAGCGGAATTGCTAATACAGTTAAAACAAGACAATAGATAGGGGAAAAATAACACTTCCTGTATGACCCAGCCGAGATGCAGTGTGCTTCAGCCTCCAATCCCTGCAGCACACCTGTGTTTCTGAGTCCGACCCTCACCGTCTCAGGGTGAGAGGTTGCTAGAGCCGGAGTGGGCGTCTGAGCAAAGTAGCTTCATCTCAGCGCAGGAACGCCTCCAGCAATATGGCCGCCAGAGCCTGCAAGGGCACCTTTATATATCAATTATAAAGCCAAGCCTGGTCTTAGTTAATTATGTCCTCTCTTCAGAGCAATTAATGCAGCAGTTTGTGTTGGAAGATGCCCCCATACATACAATGTCAGAGCCCCACTCCCACACAAGTGTGTAGGAACGCACACGCACACACACACACACACACACACACACACACACACACACACACACACACACACACACACACACAGAACATACAAATACAGATGCATGCCCACACTTTTTTTTCTTTAACCATTATGTGTCTTTAAGCAAGTTTTTCTTCAACTATACCATGGGTCGGGACCTGGAACATCTAGGGAGTGTGTTTCCAAGTCCCCGTGTGCCAGGAATACTAGTTTGTACACTAAGTACTAGTAGTCATTAGACCAGGTCCCAGAGTAAGAAGGGATTTTCTAAATTTGGTTCCTGGGCTGAAGAAGTTTAACAACCCCTGCACCATTATGCTGGAGGAGAATGGATAATGAGGACAAGGTTTAGAGATGGAGTGCAGAAAAAAAAAAAATACACAAAAGACGGGGCGATGTGAGCTCGGAAATCTGTTGAATTGCATCCACACCCCCACCCACCCAACACAACAAACACAAAAGATGCGCAGCTCTCCATCTCTCTGAGGACGGATTCAGTGTTCTGCATATTGAATGAAATAAGACCAGTTGGAACGCTATTTTAAGTGCAAAACACACTTCTTTTTTTTTCTGAACACAGCACTGCTGGCAGTGGCTGGCAGTACAGTAGTTGTAGCCTGTACCACAAGGTCAAGGTAGGAGTTGTGTGGAGAGAAAACATTAAATAAAAGGACTGGCAGACTGAGCTCCCAGTTATATGTTGCCAAGCTCCCACCTTCACCTGTGTGTGGGCTTTCAGGAGGGTGGAAAATGCATAGACGTCCACACTGTATCGAATGTGTGATTGTAAGGTATAGGCACCGGTGATGGAGGAATTCCACACATTTATCAATATCTTTGCTAAGAAACAAGATAAATAAGCAATATGTTATAGTGCTTATTTTTATTTCTGTTGTAGCAACACCCATTACATCAGTTTACTGAATTTCTGGCACTTACCATTATTGTGGAACAGAGAACTTCAGATATTACTTTGTAGCTTTCTCACTAGTGAAAGTGCTGAGTTCATGTAATCACAAATAGGCCAAATATAACACCGGCCAATCACAGTGCATCATGTGTACAGGAGATGCTCATGAATCAGCAAGGCCCAAGCACCCCATGTAGTGCGCAAGTTGAAAAGGTAAAGGCGTCGGTACGGTGTTATATTATATTTTACTAATACAGGGTTTCTCCTGCCTATCTAAGGCCTTGTCCACACCGGTCCCGGTATTTTTGAAACCAAAGTTTTGTTAAATAAAATTCTGCGTCAACCTAAAATCTGCTACCAAGTGATGCAATGTACGTGTAATACATATGCCACAGCAATAGGTGGCGATGTAAGGTAAAATGGGATGGCTGTATTTTTGGGGGGGGTTTTGTATGTTATTGGGCTTTTTATTGCTTTTACTTGATAGCACATACGAGAGAGATGGGGAGGCAGAGAGGGGGAATGACATGCAGGAAAGGGTTGCCCAATACGGGATTCAAACTGGGGCTGCCTGCAGTGAGGACTGTAGCCTCAACATGGGGCGGCAGCTCTACCAAGTGAGCAAATTGGCCAAAAACTTCACCCTGGACCCTGGTTTCAAAAGACCACGGTTCCTGTATTCCAAAAGCACGGTTGCTTGTGGACAGAACAGTGAAACCAGAAACACATGTTCACGGTTGCAAAACGACCCGGGCTGGTGTGGATAAGGCCTAAGGCGAAGGCTGGCTGCCTGGGGGGTTTTGGCCGCCACCTTGGTTAAAGCATGTGTCATGAGGGACCGTTCAGATGTAGCGTCTTTTGTATGCACAAACCCATTACTTTCGATGTAGACGTGCATCATGCGCACACACAACCAAACATGACGCCATAGCGGCATGCATTCGGTGCAACACACTTGTTTTTACGTGCACGTCCGCGTTGCACGGCTCCACGGGCCTGCTTCTTCTGCTAGTGTTAGTGTGTCAGATCCCGATTCCTCCTCGGCCTGTGCCTCTCCTACTTCCCGCGGAGCTCTGGCCCGATTGAAAGGCAAAGGAAGCCCATATGTGGAAAAACGATGCATCCGAGATGTAGAATGTGTATTGTAGAAGAGAAACAAACATTTAAGGACTGAAGAACTGTATCATCAGAACAGACATGTCCTTTTTACAGGTTCCTTTCATTTAAAAAAGCCCCCCACCCAGGCCTTTGCCTTTTTTTAAAATCTTCGTCGGGCACAGGGGGCGCGTCAGCTAGGTCAGAAATTTGAAGGGGATGCACAGCCAAAACAGTCTGGGAACCGCTGAGTTAGATGGATATATATGTGTATATATGTGGAGGTGACTGCTTCGTTGTGACATCACAAAGTTATAGAAGTCTTGTCATACTTTCAATATAGAACCTAGACCTAAAGGAGAAAGTTGGATGTATGGATGGATAACTCAGTTAAAAGAATATGGGGCATTCAATTTAGCATTCACTGCATCAAATATGAATGACATTTGTTTATTTCCTTATGTTTAAAGATTAAAATATGCAAACTGGTTAGTATAAAGAGAATGATAATTGTCTCTTTTATCAGATGATATTGAGGTGCCTCTGAGTCAGGCAGAGCAGAGCTGCCCAGTGGCCAGAAGCAGATACCTGTATTTGTTGAGAGTGTGCAGCTCCCATGAGTAGATGTGTGTAACTGTATGAAGAGCCGAGTTGACTTTCCTTGGATAAATAAATGTTCAGAGCTAACTGCATTAGTGACAGCCAAGTGCTCAATTTTCAAGACATCCTCTGATAGGGATGTAAATGGTGTGGGAGTGAGAGATGGACAAGCTGCCCCCAAAATCATGAAAAGATCAATTTGATCATATTACCCACCATGGAGTCTGTTCCCAGTAAGTGTGGACGATTGGCCGTGAAGTGTCCTCTGGTTATGAAGTGGTCTCTGGGCAGCTCAGACTTTGGCAGAGAGGCCCGGCACCACACAGCTCGGCACAGCTTGCCATAGTTGACCGGCAGCCCAGGCAGATGGCCAGTAACCAAACAGCCCTATTAGCATTTGGTCTGGATTAAATTAAATACCCGGTGGAGAGCTATCTCTGGAATGGCCCTGGAATGGCTGGTGGTAGTGGTGGCGGTGGTGGTGGTGGGCTGGAGCTGGTGTTGAGCTGGAGAAAGACTGGACGAGGAGCACACAGGGCAATTTGTGCTGGTTTGGAAGTGGATCAGTGTTTTCAAGTGTGATAGTCAGTGAAATTGGCCAAACTCCTCAAGATTGGATGGTTTACTACAGAGTGTGACATTCTTATACATGAGATGAAGTTCACATTTAAAGCAAATCAGAAATTAATTCTGACTCATCTCCCACTGTTAGTGATGCACTGCTTTTATCATTCTCTGACTCTAAAAACATATATGGGAGTAAGGCATGTTTCCTTTTTTCAGGAAGGCCCAGTCTTTGAAAATAAAGATATAAATAAAATCATTATTTAGGTTTGTTTCCATAGAAAAGAGTGATGCAAAACTGAATTGAGATTTGGGAATAGAACAAATAGATCACAGGAAAAGTTTAAATTTGAACTTTTAACTCAATATGTTTCTTATTCAGAAAACAGCAAAGTGATATTTGTTTACTCATCACAGCCATAATGAATCAGTGACACCATCGTAACAAGCAAATGGCACAAGTGAAAACCGATATGGTCAAGTATTAAACATTTACTCAAAGGGTTAGTGTGTGTGTGTGTGTGTGTGTGTGTGTGTGTGTGTGTGTGTGTGTGTGTTGGCTCACAGGTGCCTTCACTCAGTGGGTAAAGGCAGCTGTAACTTTGCCAGTTCATAAGAGATGTGCCAGGAGCTCTGGGCTCAACACAAATGTGTTGGTGTCATTTGTTGAGCTGCTGTGGTGTAACTCTGCTAAATTGCTCATCTTGGCCCTCATTTATCAAACTTGCGTACACCTCCGGTACCTGTCCAGGTGCAGCTGATCTCCGCGGCGGAGTGTTTTTTTTTTTTTTTTTTTCCCATCACCGGGACCTGTCAGTGGGAGATCGGGCCGGTGTTTCACATCCCTCCATCAGCCGAACCATATAATCGGTGCTGATGGTCATAAAGTCGCGTTCGCAGCAGTATTATGCCTATATGATTTCTCCTCAGTCACACAGTCACTGTTTAGTAAACTGCAGGAGCATTTCATGAGATCGCTGGGTTTCCTGACGTGGTCGGTGACACGTGCGTCTGCAGCCTCCATCCACCGGGATGACGCTTATCAATCACAAAAACTATCAATCTATCAATGTCCAGATATTTAATGTTGCCGCCCTCTCCCTGTTCCTCTTCTTGGCCGTCTTCCGTGTCTCCATGTCGTAAAAGGGGCAGGGCGACGCCTCTAAAGCAGGAATATATCGTGACATTTAAATTACGCTCGTTTTCAGCCGCCGGATTTATCACCACCACGCTGGTTCTACGCCGAAATCAGCAGCGTACACACTTATAGTAAATCACACGTGACACTTGGCGTACACTGATATTTACACCAGAATCTACATCAGATCCTGCGCAAGTTTGATAAATGAGGGTCAAAATGTGAAATAGCGCACTTGGCAAAACAAGCTAGCTTCATATTTGTGCAGGAATAACTTGTTGACTTGAGTGCACCTGTTCTAAGATAGCAATGCTGAGACAACTAATTTTTTAAACCTAAGCTGCCAATTCAGACCTTTTTCTGTGGTAGAACTTGTGGTCAGTGTATTGAATCCATTTACTTGAATCATCCTTGAGATGTGTCTAGAAGCTGATTGAACACCTATAGCAGTGATCATCAACTGGCGGCCCGCGGGCCGAATCCGGCCCGCCGAACCTTCCAATCCGGCCCGCGACTGAGTTCTAATAGTTAAAAAGTAGCTATTATTTCTCGGTCTCTGTTTGTGTGTGCCTGTAAGTCAATGCGCTGGGACACGGAGACACACAGACACGCTCAAAGTGTGCGCCTGTAAGTCAATGTGCTGGGATAAGGAAACGCCACGGTAACCAAAGCCCCGTGCATGAAAGTTTAGGGAGCTGGCTGGACTGCAGGGTTTCCCAGCCTGCAGAGGCGAGCTGCCGCCGCCTTGGTTAAACCGGGTGTGCACGGGCGGGCCATGTAGCGTCTTTTGCGCACTCAAACCCATTCAGTGTAGATGCGTGTCATGCACGTTCACAACCCAAAAACGATGCGGTAGCAGCGCGTGTTTGATGCCACTCGGTTGTTGTTTTTTTGTGCACGTCCGTGGCGCACAGCTGCACGGACCTGCTTCTCCCTCCGGTGTTCAATTCAATTCAAAAGACTTTATCTATCCCCGAGGGGCAATTGTCCCGGTTCCCCCTCGGCCTGTGTCTCTCCTACTGTTTCCCACTGAGCTCTGCCTGTGTGTGGAAAAACGTCGCCTCCGAGATGTAGAATATGTATTATAGAAGAGAAACACTACTGACTACTCAGGACTACTGACTTGTATCATCAGAACCGATTGTCAGCCTCCTTTCATATTTAGGCTGAAAATCACAGGGCAAGTCAGCAGTGTAAAGCTCCAGCATGTGGGAGGATCTGAAAGTCCAGCTGTCAAGATTTTTCATTTTATATCATACCAAACACCAAAGATATGTATCAATAAATATTATGAGTTTACAGGTAAAACAGAATATAAACAAATACATTATTAGGCAAAAGGGTGAATTTAATTTCAATCTCGGCCTATTTGAATGTCCGGCCCCCAAGGTGTCTGTTGATAAAGATTCTGGCCCTTCAACAAATATAGTTGATGACCCCTGACCTATAGCCAATTGAATTGATTTCATGTGGCACACACCTGTGTACATGAGGTTTTACAGCACAAAAGGGAGAGAGCCCTCTGCAGACCTCCATGATAAAACTGTGATGAGGGTCTGTCAGTGTGTGAAGCGGTTCCTAAAGCTTTCAGTGTTCCCATGAGCACAGTGGCCTCAGTAAGTGTAAACTGGAAGACATTGGGAAAGAGGACTGTTGCTTAGCGGTGGCCATTCAGTGCAAATTAATAACCTGGCAAGAAGGGTCCAACAGGCCCAGAGCTTCACAATTGTAATTTTGTTATTTAAGACATGAGAGGTGAGTATTAACCAGTTACGACTGGCCAGGGTGTTGTAAATGGCTGCAGCTCTCCCCTCCATTATTCCCCCACTTAGCACAACACAGCACAGCAGAACACAACCCAGCAACCACAAGTGTCAATGGTGTCTGGAGTCTGTGGTGCGTTCCTGAAAAATTCTAGAATTTGGGATTTCTGATTTCCAAGTTGGAATTTCAATCCAGAACGCCCCCTGAAATTTTCAATTTTCAATTTTACTGTTTATTTTATTTCTCTCGTTCTCTTATCTTACTAGTCTCACATTAAAATTAGCCATGCACATAGTACTTGACGTTTTCCTACAGTATGCCGTTTGTATGTGTAAAAACTGTTATCAAAATTGTAGCTAGCAATGGTTAGCAGCAGCTAACAACTTGCCCCTGTTTTGGTGCACATTATGTTTTTGCTATAAGTTTGTACGGCTTTTAAAAAAACATTATATTTTATTAAAGGGACAACGTGGAGTTTTGGAAAAGCGAAGCGTTTTCACACTACATTTATGAGCCTCCGCGCACCGTGAAATTCTTTGACCGGCGCAAGACAGACTCATGTTTTCATTCATCAAGAATTAAAGCAGAAGTAAGTGATCCGGTCGTTTTGGCTAATGCTGCGTTCCAGGCAGGCTTTTGAAACCGTAAATTACAGCTTCAAGTCACGACTTACGACTTTGTAGCGTTCCAGGCAACCCGCAACTTGCGTTTCTCCGACCTGATGCCTGTGAAAGTCACTATAACGTCCACTCGTAACTTC